>NW_025943482.1:0-48152 GCF_000764305.2 Hyalella azteca | reverse complement strand
TGTGCTGTACTGCTGTGCTGTACTGCTGTGCTGTACTGCTGTGCTGTACTGCTGTGCTGTACTGCTGTGCTGTGTGCTGTACTGCTGTGCTGTGCTGCACTGCTGTGCTGTGCTGTGTGCTGTGCTGTGTGCTGTACTGCTGTGCTGTACTGCTGTGCACCACAAAATCTTTGCGCCAAAATAAGAATTTTCAAAACTCCCCTCCCTCCCTTCCTCCCCCTAACGCCCCTCCCTCCTTTCCTCCCCCTCCCCCTAACGTTAGGGGGAGGGGCCTTCCCTGCCTCCCCCTCCCCACGGGGAATGACAGAGGGGCAGTAGGACTGGCCGTTGAAGTGCCCCTCTGAAATACGATGCCCAACTTCCCGTGACGCGCCCCAACACCCACGGGGAGTGACCGCGACTACCCCGAGGCTGGGGAAGTGGGGGGGGGGAGTGCGTGGTCAAACAACGGACGAAACTAAGGACACTAACCTAATACAATGTAATATAATATATAATGTATAGGGATAGGAAAATATAAGGGAAACACCAATAATATGGAGATCATTAATATATGATATAACAAGTAATAAAACTTGACATTTTCTTGTGAAGTTAAGCATCTCATTTGGGTTATCCAATCAATCTTTAGACCGAAATATTATCGAGAATTTGTGTTTAATTTAAGAGATTTAAGTCAGTTGATTCACAATTTCCATGAATCAATACCTCGGCGAAGCTTCATGTCACAAATGCTAGGCCTACATCAAATTAAAAATAAACGTTTGATGTACCTATCTAACAACTGAAGGTATTTCAATTATTTAACGACGGTATAATATTTATCCACAATTTCTTTCGATTTTACGCCTCAGAGGCAAACAGCGTGCGAGTTGAATGATAATGAATAACGATTGGTAGCACTGTCAGCAGCAGCAGTCAGCACTGCCAGCAGCAACAGTCAGCACTGCCAGCAGCAACAGTCAGCACTGCCAGCAGCAACAGTCAGCACTGCCAGCAGCAACAGTCAGCACTGCCAGCAGCATCGCGAGGTAAAGTCGGCAACAACGGCCTAGATTTGCGCGTTTGCGAACGTCTCTGCGGCGAACGGCCGCAATGACTGCGAGAATTTCGAACTGGGCAGTCTTTGCTTTATTGCCCGTCTCCTAATCTAGAACTTGACTGGTGATTGCTATTACGATTGCCGTGCTGTTGGTGAGCAGCATGACAAACGCACCTCAGAGAAATGATTGTAAATTTGACCAAATACGATGCACTTTTTGCTTTGTGTGGGTCACCCTGACCCATCTCGTCCAGCCAAAACGATATCGTATATCAGTCATACGCCCGTTTTCTGCTAATGCTGTGGATGAGCAAGTGTGTAACTATTTAGACAATACGGTATGGGATTAATTTTCCCGGGTAAATGACACCCATCTGTCCCAATGACCCCTCTCTCCCCCCCCCAGGTGGTGCAGTAAGTTACTGTCTCGGCGACGTAGAAAAAATTCAAATGAGTGCTGCGAAAGAACCAGTTATGTGCCGCCGAATGTTGGGCGCGCTTTAGGCGGCCAAGCGGCGGGTCTAGAGCGGCCGCGGCTAAGTCGGTTCTGACTGAAAATAGGGTAGGAAATGGACGCGTGTGCCGGCACGGCAGTAAAGGGTTAAGAATGGGTGCAGGAGGTGCAGTAGGACTGTAGGAGGTGTAAGATGAGGTGCAGGATGAGATTAAAATGAGGTACAGGTGTAAGATAAGGTGCAGGATGAGGTGCAGGAGGTGTAGGAGGTGCAGGAGGTGCAGGATGAGGTGCAGGAGGTGCAGGAGGCAGCGATCGGCAGGCAACAAAAACTTGCCGCGGCGACTTTCTTTGCGCTTCACTGGCGACGCCGGGCGTGGCTGTGTGGCGTGGCTGTGTGGCGTGGCTGTGTGGCGTGGCTGTGTGGCGTGGCTGTGTGGCGTGGCCGTGTGGCGTGGCTGTGTGGCGTAGCTGTGTGGCGTGGCTGTGTGGCGTGGCCGTGTTGCGTGGCTGTGTGGCGTAGAGTGGCTTATGATTGTGGCGTAACTGTAACAAACATGGCGCAGTGCTCTGGACGGCAGAGTGGGCGCAGTGCTCTGGAAAGCTGCTCAGAGTCACGCAGAGCAAACCAGAGCCGCGGCAGAGCAAACACGCGCACAAAAGCTGCAGTGTAGCTAAAACGCGGTCAGGTCATCGAACTGAAAATGGGGCTCAAACGCGCGGGCTTGTAGAACCCTGCAATGAAATTCAACTTTGCAATGGCAAGGGTTCAACCTGTCAATTATGTGTACTTGAACCCTGTAATTTGGTTCAACCTTTCGAACCTGTTGAATCCTTGTATATGGGTTGAAACCTTCAACCTTGAAACCTTCGATAGGTACCCTGACGAAGGGTTCAACCCTGTAGATTAGTTGCACCTTGCAGGGTTCAACACCTTCACCCCCCTCCCCCACCTCATTCATCAATTCACGGTATAGGGAAGAATGAACGGCACCGACGCCGCGTAAAATCAACACATCACATTCAGAAAAATGAGCGAGACTATGTCTTAATAGCGATGCAATCTTTTTTCATGAAGTGAATCATCCTGCCCCGGTATTATGTGTAGAAACTGTGTATTTGGCCAACAAGACCCAAGCAGCTGTCTGAGTGTAGCAGTAGATGTCTCAACAACCCATCAGCGGGCAGCATCGGTTACTGGGAAATAATGCAAATTCTTGCGCTTGTAATGACCCATAATAGGTCGTTCAAGTGGGTTAAGCTTGGGCTTATTACCTGCAGAATATGTGAAGCTGTTTACACCGCTAGTCCGCTACTATCCCAGCATGCAATGTAAGGTTGAAACAACGTACTTCGCGACGTTGAAATAACATTGAACATTAGTCCAGAATGAAAAAGTAATCAACATCTTGCATGTCGACGTTGTTTCAACGTTAAAATCGCGTGAATTCTGTGACATTCATAAATGTTAACCTGATACATCCTTTTAAAAGTGCGCTTTTAGCGCCAGAATTCAACGCGGTTTCAACGTTGAAACAAGGCTGAAATGTACGACGTTGAAAAAATGATTTTGATTCACTTATCATTCCCGACTAACATTCAGCGTTATTTCATCGTCGCGAAGTCCGTTGATTCAACGTTGACTCAACCTGACATTGCCTGCTAGGATTAAGCATTAATAAACAATGAATTATGTGAGTCAAATGACACACTTAAACGACCTGAGGTCACTGCCACCAAACCCGCCCCAGGTGGCAAACGTGTAGGCAAATTACGTTGAAACAACTAATGCTGAATCAACGTTATTTCTACGTCATCCAAAGCAACGTTCAGGGAACGTCATTTCAAAGTTGTCAAAAACGACGTTTAGGCAACGTTATTTCAACGTTAAATCAACGTTATTGCACCGTTAGCTGCCAATTGAGATTTTTTTTCATTGACGCAGCAATTTCAATACACAGCAAACAAGGCCACACTGCGACACTCGAGCGGCCCCACCGCTGCCCACCACCCAACAGTGCATCAGAGCCCCACCGCTGCCCGCCACCCACCAGTGCATCAGAGCCCCACCGCTGCCCACCACCCACCAGTGCATCAGAGCCCCACCGCTGCCCGCCACCCACCAGTGCATCAGAGCCCCACCGCTGCCCGCCACCCACCAGTGCATCAGAGCCCCACCGCTGCCCGCCACCCACCAGTGCATCAGAGCCCCACCGCTGCCCGCCACCCACCAGTGCATCAGAGCCCCACCGCTGCCCGCCACCCACCAGTGCATCAGAGCCCCACCGCTGCCCGCCACCCACCAGTGCATCAGAGCCCCACCGCTGCCCGCCACCCACCAGTGCATCAGAGCCCCACCGCTGCCCGCCACCCACCAGTGCATCAGAGCCCCACCGCTGCCCGCCACCCACCAGTGCATCAGAGCCCCACCGCTGCCCGCCACCCACCAGTGCATCAGAGCCCCACCGCTGCCCGCCACCCACCAGTGCATCAGAGCCCCACCGCTGCCCGCCACCCACCAGTGCATCAGAGCCCCACCGCTGCCCGCCACCCACCAGTGCATCAGAGCCCCACCGCTGCCCGCCACCCACCAGTGCATCAGAGCCCCACCGCTGCCCGCCACCCACCAGTGCATCAGAGCCCCACCGCTGCCCGCCACCCACCAGTGCATCAGAGCCCCACCGCTGCCCGCCACCCACCAGTGCATCAGAGCCCCACCGCTGCCCGCCACCCACCAGTGCATCAGAGCCCCACCGCTGCCCGCCACCCACCAGTGCATCAGAGCCCCACCGCTGCCCGCCACCCACCAGTGCATCAGAGCCCCACCGCTGCCCACCACCCACCAGTGCATCAGAGCCCCACCGCTGCCCGCCACCCACCAGTGCATCAGAGCCCCACCACTGCCCACCACCCACCAGTGTGCCGCAGGACGGCGACGACCGAGGTGGTGGCGTCGTCGGTGCCGATGCAGAGGACGGCGTCGTCGTGGGGGACGGTGACCGCGTACTCACGGGGCCGCAGGTACAGCAGCCCGCGGCTCCCCACGGTCTCCGTGGGGATGTTGGTGAGCGCGTGCCCCGTGTCCTTGAGACGTGCCCACGTGCTGTACACGCCCGTGATGCTCGAGGGCACCTCCTTCACCAGCTGCTCCCCCACCGCCAGCACCATCGCGGGCTGCGGGGGGACAAGAGATGGATTAGTGAATATTGGGGGACAAGAAGGAGAGTTAGTGAATCTGTGGGGGACAATAGGGGGGGTTAGTGAATCTGTGGGGGACAAGAGGGGGGGTACGCTCTACTTAAATATAATTCGTATTCAGAGTATCAGGACGCTCTACTTAAATATAATTCGTATTCAGAGTATCGGGTGAGAAGGCATGCACCGCTGCGCTGACGCTATACGACTCAACCTACACTCAGAGGAGTGAGTGGAACTTTATCCTAAACAGCTACGTATGCACTTTTTGGCCTTCTTGTGGGTCATTTTGTCGCAGTTAGGCAAGCAAAAGGTCGTATCATTGCAAAGTTCAGGAAGTGTGTCAATATTTGGATGATCTGATCAGTGTGAACTTCTGAGGTTAAACTGAACCACCCACACAAAAGCTATTATCATTGTATAATAATCAAATCGTAATCACGGTTCAGAAAAAAAATAATAAAATCGTAATCACGGTCCAGAAAAAATAATCAAATCGTAATCACGGTTCATAAAACTAATCACATCGTAATCACGATTAATAAAAAATAATCAAATCGTAATCACGGTTCAGAAGAAATAGATCGTAATCTTTGTTCAGAATAAATAGATATCTTGTTTCAGAAGAAATAGTTCGTAATCACGGTTCAGGAGAAATAGATTGTAATCAGGTTTCAAAAGAAATAGTCGAATCATGGTTTTAAAAAATCCAATCATAAAAATAGCTAAGTAAAAATAACAGTTAAAAGGAACACATTTTTCAATACGCTCATCATTCAGACTCTTGACGAAGGATTAAACAATAACAATTATTCTTGTCGATAATAAACTTTCCACACCATCCCTTTTTGCATCAATCACTATGTGCAGGCAATTTAATTACAAGCTGCCAATTATGAAGAAACATTAAATTCAATCTACCTATTTGACTTATTTGAGTAGGTAATAAAATGTTATAACAAAACCACCGATAAAATTATGCCAAATCCCATCGTCACTGCGCTAATGAATCGAGCATAAAACACCATCATCATATGAAGTCGCCAACATATTGAATGATTCAATGCTCAATCCCCCACTTCTCCTTCTCAGTCACATCTTAATCAGGGTAAAATGTCCTCCAATTATAGTCCACACACACTCATATCCTGTTTCAAGTATAAATAGAAGAAGCAAATATCACTTACCTATATGCTATAGACCAAGCGCGCGGGTAAAGCGAAGCTGAAACGATCGTGATTAGCCGTCAACGACGTCTTGATTTGCACGTTACGCCTTCAGTGTCAACTTAGTCCAAGTCTAGTCATGCTTTGCACTCATGCTTTGCACTTTAGCAACACACTAAAATTACACTTCTTCTCCGAACGCTTGTTATTCTTTGCTAGTCTATTACGAGCTTAATATATTCACTTTTATTTAAAACACCAGTTTTTTAATCTCATCGTACTTTGCGTATAAAATTAACTAAACACCATTCAAACACTGGCAAATATAGCGACAGTAGCTAGTCGCAGAAATCAATCCAAATGCACAAACAAGGTCAAGTTTTGGAGCAAAATCATGAAGCTAAAGTCGCAGGAGAAATTCTTTTAGTGGACATCCAGTGCAAGAGCAAGACTGGAACTATCGAGAACTATGCCCCTGGCGCTGCTGATCTAATTATTGAGAGTGCAGGGCTTCGAGTGAGAGGACTAAATCTGTAGCAGACGACTGAGCTCGCCAGACCAAATCTCAAGCAGACGACGAACGCACACGCACGTCCGTACCCGGGCATCCACTCAGCTAAACTGAAGCTGTAGAATTGTGGAGCAAGAATCTCAACGGTAGTTACTGTCATCTCGAGTTCTACGAAACTACCTGGTCGCATTTCGAAATTTTAAACATCACAAATACATGAAATTAATAATTCTTGAGGACAGATGACCTTAAAAAGGTGTAGGTGTGAGTTTAATGGCCCAATGGAGCTACGATAGAGACTGCTCTAGATGCCACTACGGGGTACCGCCGCGCAAAAAGAGCACCAGAAAACAACCACCAAACGCCCCTCTGGCTCCGCCCTCCAGGCTTCTATTCTGCTTCTGCTGCGCTGCTCGAACCTAACCTTTCCAGCCGCCTTGCCATTTCCAATGCCACTTTGCAGCCCTGCATGGAACACTCTCAGTACAGGGGAAGTAACCTCAGCTCCAGTCATTGCCCATTGCTGGAATACAACTGACAGATGAGATACCCTTGCTGTACTCAGTAGAATAAATGCATAGCATGCCATAAGTCAGGGTGCAAGACAAGTAACGTCAGTCCTCAAGTTGACACATTGCTCGAACACGATATCAACTAACTGCAACGAGAAGCACAAGTAGAAAGAACTATCAAATAACCGTGAATTGTATAAAATACGAAATGAAAATAGAAACAAGTCTCAGTTCATTAGCAAGTACATTGATGAAACAAGATGTCAACAGGCAGTTGAAATATCAACTGAACGATCTGGATGAATTGAATCATCTTGAATCAAATAAAGTCATATTAACATGACGCTCTCGAGGCGCGCGATCGAATTGTTGGCTCGACTTCCGCCTTCTTGAAACGCTTCTTGGCATCCAGTGGCTGGGCATCCAGTGGCCATGCATCCAGTGGCTGGGCATCCAGTGGCTGGGTATCCAGTGGCCATGCATCCAGTGTCTGCGCATCCAGTGGCTGGGCATCCAGTGGCTGGGCATCCAGTGGCTGGGCATCCAGTGACTCGGCATCCAGTGGCTGGGCATCCAGTGGCCATGCATCCAGTGGCTGGGCATCCAGTGACTCGGCATCCAGTGGCTCGGCATCCAGTGGCTCGGCATCCAGTGGCTGGGCATCCAGTGGCTGGGCATCCAGTGGCCATGCATCCAGTGGCTGGGCATCCAGTGTCTAGGTATCCAGTGGCTGGGCATACACTGTCTGAGTATCCAGTGTCTAGGCATCCAGTGGCTGGGCATCCACTGTCTGAGTATCCAGTGGCTGGGCATATGAGTGGCGAACGTATAGGATTTTTGCATCTCCCAACGGCCACGTTATCCCTACTATCCACGCTTGCAGCAGGTGCTTGTTGCAGCAGGTGCTTGTTGCAGCAGGTGCTTGTTGCAGCAGGTGCTTGTTGCAGCAGGTGCTTATTGCAGCAGGTGCTTGTTGCAGCAGGTGCTTGTTGCAGCAGGTGCTTGTTTCAGCAGGTGCTTGTTGCAGCAGGTGCCAACGACATGTTATTCCTACGAGAAGATCAGCTGCAGCGACGAGTTGCCTGCGAGTTTCCAAGAACCGCATGCGGAAAAAATCATGTTTGGACGACCAGGAAGTGAAAAAAACCTAATATAGAATTCGTATCAAAGAAAAGAATCAGTCAATAACGTGCGAGATTATTAGCTTCTATTAATAAGTATCATAGTGAATAGTATTTTTTAGTACGAGTATAACTATACAGTATAAAGATGGGTATTAAATTAATTTGCCAATCCGATTTTGCCGTCATAAGAGTTGGTGGGTTGTGATCTCACTGCATTTGTCCATTCAAGAGAGTGTGTTATTTATTTATATAAATTTCATCATTTCTTCTTGCAAAGTTTAACAACACTAATTTGATTCATAAAATAAATTGACAAGCACTTGCAAGAAATATATGCAACCAAAGGCACTTGCTGCAACGAACTTCTTCGCAAGCGTGTTGAATATAGCACAATGCACGCGTGTTGATACAGACGTAACTCAAGCGTGTTGAATATAGCACAATGCACGCGTGTTGACACAAACGTTATTCAAGCGTGTTGAATATAGTACAATGCACGCGTGTTGACACAAACGTTATTCAAGCGTGTTGAGTATAGCACAGTGCACGCGTGTTGACGAATAACGCTCAGGGTCATTTGACTCTTATAGTTTTTGTCAAGGAACTCTCCCAAAAGGTTAGCGGCTGAGTACAGTATATAGGCGGCTGAGTACAGTATATAGGCGGCTGAGTACAGTATATAGGCGGCTGAGTACAGTATATAGGTGGCTGAGTACAGTATATAGGTGGCTGAGTACAGTATATAGGTGGCTGAGTACAGTATATAGGTGGCTGAGTACAGTATATAGGCAGCTGAGTACAGTATTTAGGCGGCTGAGTACAGTATTTAGGCGGCTGAGTACAGTATTTAGGCGGCTGAGTACTAGCCGAATTCAAGTAGCTCTGCGTCATCTAAAAGTCAAAGAAATGTTATCATCCTCCAACTCATTTCCATACTTGTTAAATTCATGTGTTGTTTTCGAAGGTATTTTTGCCGTCGGTATTTGATTTTTATTTTCCACTATTTCAGGTATCATTTTCGTATCGATGAGGACAATAAATAGTGAAAATGAGAGCCTTTGTTCTTTATTAAGTTGTGAAGAAAGCCAAATAAACTTCGTTTTTCCTACAACAATCAATCATGTAGCAATATCGCGGCGTGATATTTTTTTCCATGATGTTTTGGAAATCAAAGCATTAATTTGCATTGAAATCGGATTATTTGACTGAATAAAGTCGAATTTTTCTTTAAATCGCGATGGTGAAGGAAACCAGCGGTGAGTTCAGCGGGCAGAAGCAGTCAGAGGTAGCGGCCTCTGACGCTGCAGTAGCTCAGCGGGGACGTGGACAAGACGATGCAGATCTTCCCCGTGGGGATTTGTGTCACGTTCATTTCAACGTGTAAAAATAGTATCAATATATCGTTGACCGAGGAGCTCGAGATAGTAACTTTAAACTGTAGAGTAAATATAATGTTAAATGTGTATCGTAGCATGTAAATTATCGACTTGTCTGCTAATTCTGGAAAATTCAAGTCCGGCAGCACCCACGCAGTCCATGCGCGCGCAGTTGAAGTTGGGATCGGCAACGAGAGAAGCTCTGCCAAATTATTTCCGTGTTTATAAGTGTTAAATGTGAAATATGTGCATTTACTGGATGATTGAGTTTTTTATGAGTGAGAAAAAACTGTTTGTGGGAATAGCAGTGATTATTTTCATTTCTGAACTGTTATGTGAAGTTGTATGTCACTTAGTCCGCATGGGCGCCTCTAAGCCAGTGGCATGCCACAGAATGTCTGTTATATTTAAACTTGTTCAATCCATTAATTTGATTTGAATCAACTAAGAAATCCAACTCACAGCGATAATTGTCGTAAACTAGATCTAGTAGTTTCTGTTCTGCCCTAAAAAATAGAAATCTTGTGGAGAATGCTTTGTAATGGCTTGTGCTACAGATGATCATTTAATCATTGCAAATTGATTTGGCTTCTTTTTTAAGCTAATGCGTGTCAAGTGTGCCTTGGTTGTATGGAAATATCGTCGATTTGAGAATGAATGGGATTGTCAGAAAAGCTGCTGTGCTGTGAAGTTAAATGGTTTATAGTTCCAGTCTAAATACTTTATTCCATATTTGCAGGTATCGTACGGTACTTGTAGGCTGTCTCTTATACACATCTAGATGTGTATAAGAGACAGCCTTTGGTCTACCCGCACCTATGATTTTCCCAGGAAAATCGTTGAGCTGACGACAGAAGATCCTCAAGTAACCCTGGCTCGAATCGCATTGGAACGCGCCCTACTTGAGGCGGAACGTAGAAAAATGGATATCGCTCGCTCGCAACTCGACATCGATATGACTAGAGCCCAGGCCCTCAGAGACTCAGAACAGCCCAGCATTGGATGCACTTCATCTCAACCTGTTCGTTCTCAAAAGGGAGAGCGGTTTGTTACAGAAGGCTGTGCACGGAGCGATCGTGCAAGCCAGTTCGGGGGAATAGCAGTCAGTCTGGCTTCCTCCTTCACTATCAGACATGCTCCCGGAGCATCGAAGTGCGCCAAGTCTCCCAATTTCGGTGCAATTAACGCCACCCAGACACCAGTCAGGAAAGCCTCCTCGAGATTAATGTTGATTTCCGAATTGGAGCACTCCTCCAAGAAGACCGACGACCGTCACTCGTCATATGCGGAAGCGTCAAACACAGCGACTCATTCCGAGGGCACGGTAGCAGTCACAAGTTCACCTGCGTCGACCGTGCTTGAGAACCCGAGCAGAGTTGTCTATCATCGTGGTCCCAGAGCGGTCTCGCCGACATCGGCTCCCCAGCAGAGCGCGGCGTCAGTCTCGACGACATCGGCTCCCCAGCAGAGCGCGGTGTCAGTCTCGACGACATCGGCTCCCCAGCAGATCGCGGCGTCAGTCTCGACGACATCGGCTTCCCAGCAGAGCGCGGCGTCAGTCTCGACGACATCGGCTCCCCAGCAGAGCGCGGCGTCAGTCTCGACGACATCGGCTCCCCAGCAGAGCGCGGCGTCAGTCTCGACAACATCGGCTCCCCAGCAGAGCGCGGCGTTAGTCTCACATACATCGGACACTCAGCGGAGTCATGTGATAGCATTGCCTACATCTGCTTCCGCACGGAGCGCGGCGACAGCACCCCCAGAATTGGATCCAACCCAGAAATCAGTGAAGGTCGTTAGAGTCACCCGCTCTCGAGACGCGGCGGACACGTTGACAGCAAAATCTCAAATGGATCTGCATGGAACAACTTCTCAGTCCCTTCGATGGGAGTTTGTCGACCCAGGCGGTGGAGCGCGGCAAGCTTCTCGCGTCGAACCCGGTCGTCAAGAAGCGAGGGCAACACGTATGACGTCGCCGCCTCAGAAGACGTGGCGGAGCGGTGAATCTCACTCGTCTACACTATCGAAGGGATCTTGCTTTCAAATCGATGTCCCAAGAGTTTTGAGTTACGTGACTTTGCCAATTTGATGGTCTTGAGTGTTAGATTCAATGTATTCTCTGGCTTAAAGTTAAATGCCAATTGTGAAAGTTTGATGGTAGTGAGTGTCAGATTCAATGTACGTATCCACTAGTGTAAAATTCAATTGTCAATTTATGGTATCAGTTTTCTATAGTTTGCTTGCAAAGAGTGCCATAATTAAATTTCACTGGTTACAGTTCGCATACAAATCTCGCGGCCCTGAGCGCCAAAAGTTTGCTATTAATGTATTCGTGTATTGAGGAATCATGTACCAACGTAAATGTGTATTCATGTATTAAGCATAGTGATGTCTTTCTTGTTGGCCAATAGCGCCAAAATTTTCTTCTTTTGTTTCGGCCACTAGTGCCAGTTGACATAACGAGGGTAGTTGTTTGACGTAGCGAAGGCGACACCAGATTGCCAGAACGGAACGTAAACCAAAACGATTTCTGAAAAATAAAAGTTGACTTCCCATGCAGTCAACCGGGGCGGAGTGTCACGTTCATTTCAACGTGTAAAAATAGTATCAATATATCGTTGACCGAGGAGCTCGAGATNTCATTATATGATCTCGGTTTCTTGTATGTTCACACTCTTATAGAATCCTGTACGTGCAGGTTTCGACGCCGAAATATAAGGAAACAAGGATCAAGTCCACCGACTTATTACCCCCTTATTAACTCGTGCGTCACAAAGCTCCCGGACTAACATAACTACTCTGAGAGCGGAATAGTCGAAACGTGAGTCACCGGACTAGAAAATGATGTCAACGTCGGACCCAGGAAGGAAGAGAGCGGGCTTCCCGCTGCCACAGCTAGATGACAGTTCTGAAACTCTTGCCACAGAAATGAAAGGTCTTCTGCGCTCCATAAAGCCTGAGTTCATCAGTACTGCCAGAGAGACAATTGCAGCTATGAAAGTGCTTTCCTCACAACATCAGTTGCTTGTGGAGGCTGGCGCAGCGTTCACCGCAGCTGCGGAGAAGATCGGCTCCGGAGCCGAGGCTTCTCTATGTCGCAATCGAACTGATAGACTTCTAGCGAGAGAAAATATCTTGCAGGTTTCCTTGGACCAGAAACTATGCTATTTGGTAGACCGCGCCTCTCCGATGCACGCTGCTTCGGCAGAGGGACGCCTTCGGTCTACCCGCACCTGAGATTTTCCCAGGAAAATCGTTGAGCTGACGACAGAAGATCCTCAAGTAACCCTGGCTCGCATCGCATTGGAACGCGCCCTACTTGAGGCGGAACGTAGAAAAATGGATATCGCTCGCTCGCAACTCGACATCGATATGACTAGAGCCCAGGCCCGCAGAGACTCGGAACAGCCCAGCATTGGATGCACTTTATCTCAACCTGTTCGTTCTCAAAAGGGAGAGCGGTTTGTTACAGAAGGCTGTGCACGGAGCGATCGTGCAAGCCAGTTCGGGGGACTAGCAGTCAGTCTGGCTTCCTCCTTCACTATCAGACATGCTCCCGGAGCATCGAAGTGCACCAAGCCTCCCAATTTCGGTGCAATTAACGCCGCCCAGACACCAGTCAGGAAAGCCTCCTCGAGATTAATGTTGATTTCCGAATTGGAGCACTCCTCCAAGAAGACCGACGACCGTCACTCGTCATATGCCGAAGCGTCAAGCACAGTGGTTCAGCCTGTGGGCATGAGCGCGGTCACTCCTTTATCAGCGCCGCATACTGCAGAAGCGTCAAGCACAGCGGCTCGTTCCGAGGGCACGGTAGCAGTCACAAGTTCACCTGCGTCGACCGTGCTTGAGACCCCGAGCAGAGTTGTCTATCATCGTGGTCCCAGAGCGGTCTCGCCGACATCGGCTCCCCAGCAGATCGCGGCGTCAGTCTCGACGACATCGGCTTCCCAGCAGAGCGCGGCGTCAGTCTCGACGACATCGGCTCCCCAGCACAGCGCGGCGTCAGTCTCGACAACATCGGCTCCCCAGCAGAGCGCGGCGTTAGTCTCACATACATCGGACACTCAGCGGAGTCATGTTATAGCATTGCCTATATCTGCTTCCGCACGGAGCGCGGCGACAGCACCTCCAGAATTGGATCCAACCCAGAAATCAGTGAAGGTCGTTAGAGTCACCCGCTTTCGAGACGCGGCGGACACGTTGACAGCAAAATCTCAAATGGATCTGCATGGAACAATTTCTCAGTCCCTTCGATGGGAGTTTGTCGACCCAGGCGGTGGAGCGCGGCAAGCTTCTCGCGTCGAACCCGGTCGTCAAGAAGCGAGGGCAACACGTATGACGTCGCCGCCTCAGAAGACGTGACGGAGCGGTGAATCTCACTCGTCTACACTATCGAAGATATCTTGCTTTCAAATCGATGTCCCAAGAGTGTTGAGTTACGTGACTTTGCCAATTTGATGGTCTTGAGTGTTAGATTCAATGTATTATCTGGCGTAAAGTTCAATGCCAATTGTGAAAGTTTGATGGTAGTGAGTGTCAGATTCAATGTACGTATTCACTAGTGTAAAATTCAATTGTCAATTTATGGTATCAGTATTCTATAGTTTGCTTGCAAAGAGTGCCATAATTAAATTTCACTGATTACAGTTCGCATACAAATCTCGCGGCCCTGAGCGCCAAAAGTGTACTATTAATGTATTCGTGTATTGAGGAATCATGTATCAATGTAAATGTGTATTCATGTATTAAGCATNTGGTGGGAGGATGTGGGATTTCATTTGTTTGTATTTTGGAGTTTGTGCGGTCTAAATTATGTTAGATATTTTGGTAGCTCAATATTTATTTGTGAGTTCTAAAATTTTCGAGTATAGCGCGTTTCGTAGCCAGTTTACCGCCCGTAGCTCTTATTTCCAGTCGAAATCTATTTTCACGGTGGCAAAATTTTAACGTTGCAAGTGACATTAATAAACTCGATGGTCAACTTTTGGGAGGCTTGAAATTTTGAGTGAAATAAAGTAAATAATTAGTGTAAATCAGCTTTGTATCATTGACGACTGACTAATTATTATAACAAGATCTTTTGGAGTCAGATCAAAGCAGAAGAGTTAAACTCGTTGTGAACACCGGAATTGCGAACTGAGGTCGGGTAGATCCTGCATAGCAATCCAAGATTCAACAGGTAGTATGTATGGCTCCCCAGCAAGATGAGCATCACTTGCACCTGCTGCTCCAAGCAGACATGCATAATGCTCTGCAATTATATTAGCTTTATGGGTTGGGTCTGTTATGAAACATTTGTGCTGCAGAAGGGGAGCGGCTCGAAATGCCGCTTGTTTATTGGAAAGTTTGCCAATTTGCCTCCACACCTTGGCCACTTGTGTATAGCTGTTGATTCCGGAGACAAATATTTCTAATTATTCTCTTTTTGCCTCCTTAATTTCCCGCTTCATTTAGGCCTCTGCTCGCTCCAACGCAATAAGGTTAGGCATGGAGGGGCATGAACAGATTTCATTTGTAATCCGCACTCGAAGGGGAAAGGTTGTAGAAACTATCTGGACTTTCGTGATAAGGAATATATTTGAACGATGAAATATATAAAGGATAAATGATGAAATTCATTATTTTCTTACACATTAGGCCTATAACGAAAACTATGCGAATGGGGTCAAAGATGACATTGAAATACAGTTGATTGTGGCTAATTTTATTTCGTTTATCCATAAAGTAAATCAGAATGTAGGCTGGTACGAGCCAAAATTGCATCGTTTCGCACTGATTTCTCTTATTGTTTGGTGATTATATTTTGAGTATAGTTTGAAGCATGTAAATAATAATGGATTAGTACATGTTAATGAAACACTAATCCATGTAAAGAGTGCATTTCAAAAATATGAGGCTAACAAGGTGCAAAGTGGGCGTTGATCACACATTGAGGCGCGCATTATTTACGCAAAGTTTTTTTTGGTAATTTTTGTGCAATAACGTACTTGAAACTGAACAGAAGACAATCGGAGAAATGTTAAATAATTAATGTAACATGTTCTCATTCCCGAGGACTTGAAAAATTAAAAATTTCTCTCATGTCCTATCCTATATAATAATTACAAATGAAAATATCATAATATATAAAACTCTTTAGTAATAAATGTAAATATCATCATTTGGAGTTTTATAAACAGTGCATTAACTCATTTTTCGGCAGATAAACATTTTCTTTTTTTGTGTGTGTGAATATTTCTAGTTCCGTTGCAACAGGACTGGTTAAAGGAGTCACGCGACTGAAGTTCATCGTAAGACTAAATAAATACTGTTAATTTTTATAAATCGCAGCAGTGATATATAGGGCAAATTAAATTACTTCCGCTTTTCTAAAAGCTCGTCGGTGAAATTCAATTAAAGCAGTGAAAAAGGTGTTGCCTGAGAAAGACTATCGACGAGTGCAGTTTTTCGAGGTTCTTCTTCATTTTATAATATTAGTTTAATGATCTTTATATTAGTATAAGGATTAGTATAATGATAATATTAGTATAATGCTCCAGCAGCTATCTCAATCAACCGTCAGTTATGGAAAGATCGGGTTCCAAAGGCCGGATCCCTTGTGAATCAAGTCACCCTAAGTTCAAGAATCGGCAACAGGCCATGGGCCTATTTCTTCAATGCTCACACTTATATTCTATTCCATTTTATCTAATACTCTGAGTAATGATCTAATACACAGCCGTCACCATGCAGATTGATAAATGTTCTGATAAATGTTCATGTCATTATTATTTTAACATGGGGATGTTATAACTGTGTTAAAATTCGACTACAGTCAATTCCACGTAAACAGGCCTTATGTCGCCAGCCTTCAAAAAAAATCTATTTTGTTAACAAAACCGAGCCCCAGATTTTTAGCGCGATCGAAAATGCTTTTTAGTTTTTATGTGGCAATCGGAGCCAAAAATCTTAATTCTGATCAAAATTATAAGGTTCTTATTGATTAACTACGAGTTGAGTGCAGTAGCTGCCGAGTGGCGCCTTATGGGGCATTGACGACAGCTAGTGTTGTTCGAACTAAAAATTCAGATTCTTCGGTGGCAGAAGGACGGAGCCTTGTTGGTGGCGCAGTTGACGTTGGCAAGATGGTAGAGCGTGCCAGTGTTGGGAGCATACCACATGGCGGCGCATTTTTTTGTTGTATCGTTTAGCGGATTTGTAGGTCCCCAGTAGCTTGATCCAGTAGCATTTGGAATCACTTGGCCGTTGTCGAACTTCCATTCAGTACCAACCATTGTCATGCTCGTCCATATTGATTTGGTCAAAGCTGCAGTACAATCGGACATTAGTTTTAAGAATAATCCATAAATTCAGGCTCGACTGAAATCAGGATTTATTCAATTCTCTCCACTGATCGTATAGAGTCAGTAAACATGTTGCTACCCGTGATAGGAACTTATCGACAATTATTTTATTACGATTTGCAAAGAAACCATATAATCAAAATTTGGTTGCGCCAAAATTTTTTTACTAAAATTACAGGCGCGTATGGGAGTCAATCGAAAAAATTCGGACTCGTACCACAAATTGCGGCTCAATCAATTAGAAATTTTGAGGTGTTCCTGAAATGGTCTCGGAATACTCATGCATATCATACCCAAGACCGCATAATAGAGATTCGATCACTTAGTAATTTCTACATATTTCTTAAATTTTCTTAGTTTACTCATACATGCCATCTCGAGGAGAGAAAAATTACCTTTGTAGTCGACACTTCCAGGTGCGGTGCACGGCGCATCGTTATTACATGTTCCATAAACGCGGCAACACGTCGCGGTCACGTTTCGGTTGCAGGCCGCCGGAGTGCCATCAAGCGGGAAGTTCGGTCCGCACTTTCCGTCAGCACGTGGCTGGAGATCTGAGGATGACCTTGCGCAAGTTTGTGAAATGCACCATGAATTTAATTACTCATTTTCTGAAAGAAAAGACTCGAATAGTTTTAGTTTGTGGCCAATGTATCTCGTATTCAAAAAAATATATCAAAACTCTCTATCAAAAACACGATTTTAAGGCTTAATGTATTGCGAAAAAATATGTATTGTGAACACCAATGCCTCGACACTAACCCCTAATCACCAACAATGGATAAGTCAAACTCAAGAAACACGATGTTGCTGCCATATGGTGAGTAATGGCACGATGTTGCCGTCGTGTAGTGAGTAATGGCACGATGTTGCTGTCATGTAATGAGTAATGGCACGATGTTGCCGTCGTGTAGTGAGTAATGGCACGATGTTGCTGTCATGTAGTGAGTAAAGGCACCATGTTGCTGCCATGTAGTGAGTAAAGGCACGATGTTGCTGCCATGTAGTGAGTAAAGGCAGGGAGTAGCATGCTGTACTTCCACTGGTGTAGTATTTTCTTCACCGCTGTTCAGAAGTAAGGTAGTGCTGGCGTGCTAACAGACGCAAACGATACTTTTCTACATTTGAATGTTTAGGTAAAATTATACTTTTACTTCTGCTTGAGGTACTTTATCGGTGCCTAGCACTGAGGTACTTACACTGGCTCAAGAGGTACTTTGTCCTCTCCCAGTGCTGCAATCCAACAGAAATCTGACGTTTATTCAACGCTGAAATAAATGTTTTTTGTTAAATCATTTCTTAATGAAAGGTTGTTTGGTTGAATCAAAGTTAAATTGGACGTGTTTTGGTTGAATCAACGTTGAAGTAAACGTTGTTTTATTGATTCGACGTTAAATTAAATGTTTTTTGGTTAATTCAACGTTGAAATAAACGTTCTTTGCCCGAATCACTGTTAATTCAACGTTGTTTCAACGTGGGGACTGGTGCTTACACTGGTACAGGAGATACTTCGTTGCTGCCCAGTACTGTTGATCGAACCAGGGAGCGAAGAGCCTGAAGCCTGGAGGGCAGCCGCTGGTGACGGCGTCAGCAAAGAGCTTCGCTTCTGACGACACGAAGATGCAACCCACGCCCTTCAGGAGGACGTAGGGCGGGTCGCACAGACCGTCTGCAAACAGAACCAACGTCACCATCAGGAGTCGAGGTGCTGCTACATGCAGCCAGTAGTGGCGGTTTGAACATTATTAAATGATTTAAGATGCTTGTGTACGGGAACGGTAATGACGGTCTGTAAATTTTCAAATGATATAAGGTGTCTGTGCACGAGGTCAGTTGGTGGCAGCCAGTACAACTTTAAAATGCTAAAATTGCTTGTACAAGGAGACATTAGTGGCAGCCAGCATTTGAAATGCTAACGGCACTTAATTATGATGCTACTGGCCTCTTCTAAATGTTTACTGGGACCTTCCATGACCAGTGGCGCCTATACACGAGGCAAGTATCACGGTATAGTAATAGTATAGTAGCGATTAACATTTGAAAGTAGTTCTGTTTTCCACTATAATCCCCGAGCACAAACGCCTTCTGAGATACTAGGGGAAGATCAAAACTTCGGCTTTGCGTTAGAAATTTGTTTATAATTCAATGTGCAATGCTTTTTTTGTTCATATACGGACAAGATCGCCTACTAATAATATGCATTGAATGGATCTGGGTTGCCTAATAGGTAACCAAATGACACATTATGGCCAAAAAGTATATACCATAAATGGAAAATTATGGCACAAAATATATATAATAATGTAAATAATTGTTAATATATAATATAAATATAAAATATGATTTTAAAAGTGCATTAGTGTCAATATTTTGAGCAGTTAGGACGTCTACAAGGCTCACGCTTGATGAAGGAGACCGAGCCGTTTGAGGTGGTGAAGTTAGACTTGGTGAAGTTGGTGTTGGTGAAGTGACACGTCTGACGACCGTTTGGGAGAGGCTCGCTCTCGCACCCACGACATTCCAGGTCATCGAAACAACTATTCTTACATTCACCTTCAGAGTTGAACGCAGAACAAACGAAGTCAAATTGCTTACATTTGCGAAGAAATCATAATATATAATAACTCATAGATATTACCACTTGCATGTATAGTAAAATTAGCATTCGTACCCACGGCACTCCTAGTCATTGCATCGAACATTTACGTTTACCTACTAAGGTGATCACATAACATACGAAATCAATTTACATACATTCGTAAAAAAATCATACGTTTTATTAACCCACATAATAATAATTTGCAAAGATGGAAACGAAGCATGATTATGGGATTAATATCATTTCATAAATATGGGTCTAAGCATAGTTCATACTTAAAGGCCCAATCTGTTATAGCTGCTATTTTAGAACAAACTGTGCTTCACTTGACCGAGAATCGATGAAAAATCTTTCAATCCTACGACCCTTAAAATATCAACCCTTAAATGTGTAACATATCGACCCCCATTATTATATAGGGTTTCAGAAATTATGCAAGTTCTTTGGATGCTCATAAAAAGAGATTTTAGTTATCATTACACTGTTTGTAAAAATTTGTACCCCCAAATTTACGACCGATTCCTTAATATTTCATCCGTAATATTCGATTTCCGTAATATTCAGCCATGAAATTCCGCAATATTTCATCTCCGCTCATATGAAGGTTGCTAACTGAACAGTGACTATTGCGTTTAAATGATCGCCAGCAACAAGCTTATTTAGCATCAAGAAAAGAAGAATAAAAAGTGGGTGATAATCAAAAGGCACCTGCACAAGATTGATTGCCATGTTTATCATCGAGTAACAGAAGATGATGAGTTGTTGATAATCATCAGGCACCTGCACTAGATTGATTGCCATGTTTATCATCGAGTAACAGAAGATGATGAGTTGTTGATAATCATCAGGCACCTGTACTAGATTGATAGCATCAATTGTCTTCTAGATGAAATTGGAAAGGATGAGATATATATGTGCAGCGCTCAGGTAAAATGTATGCTATATTTTAATTGACACATGCATGATGAATACTACCAATAGAGGCGCCCGCAAGTACTATGTATTGCGTCTTTTGCTTGATACATAAATGATAAATTCTCAAGTATGAATCAAGCACCATGGGACTCATTAAGTATTGAGTGTCCATTACGTTAAACACATTTAATTCTGCTGTAATTAGTTAATTAATCTAATAATTTGGATTACTTTTCGGTCAATGCCCGATTCTTGCGTAGGCGTACGTTCGTTGCAGCCATTGCAATAGTGGGGAAAATTAGGAATTGATTAATTTAACTTTATTCATAATATCTTTTTTGATCATCGAAGTTGATTTTGAACTTTTATATAGTAAAAAGTTTCACTTTAGTGACCATGAAAACATCAGTGTGATACATAGTCGTCATAAATACCTACGTATCTTTGCTACTCTATCTTACAAAGACCAGAATAGCAATTATTTTCAGCCATAAGGTCCAGAATTGCAATAACCTTCTGGATCAAATTACTATGTTTCTTCTAACAAGACTTTATCGAAGAACTAATCTAACTCTCGTCAATCAACAGGTCGCATTCTACTGCCAGTCGTGCAGATATCATTTATGACATGGCAATGGTAGGCATTAATGGCACAGCAATGGTTTGCACTTCAGGATTACTCTTCCAGGTCTGTACCCAATTTCGATCTCGCAATGTAATCAAAGGTGCTGCATTGTTTGGTTGTTGTTCATTACGAACCGCATGTATAATGGTGACTCGCAGGACAGGTACTGAAATGCTGGCAGCAATTACCGTGGGCTAAATTACAATTGAGCTAGTCGTGCTGGTCTGCCGATAAATAGAATGTCAAATATTGAAGCGTTTATGGGGGCCTAGTATTTCAACCACACCAACATATGAAAAATAATCAACAAGGAATAATTAACGACTGTTGGTTAATTTATTTCGAGCACATCGTGTGTCGGGTGATAAGAACATCTATTGCTCATGTGATGCATGAATTCCACGCCTCGAACTTTGCTTACGAATCGGATTTGGTTCTGGTGTTCATTTTGACACATAATAGAGTTTGTGCTCAATTTTACTCAAGCAAAAATGTTTAATTCATTTATACACATATCAAAGTTCAAGCTCATTTCGACATAATAACTTGGTACAAAATAATAGAGGACGGGAAAAATGATACATGAATTATTTCAAAATGATAAATTAAGATCATGATTCGAGGGGAGACTTGCATTGAACGCATTTTCTACACGAATCAAGTTTTAATTTCAAAAGATTTTGTTACCTTTTGTGAGTAAGCAATAAATGCGTATTGAAAAAATTAACTTAATGAATTTTAAGATTAAACTATTATATCTCAATGACAATATTAAATTCCTGACCGTCATTTCAAAATTATGGTTTAACACTAAACTCGACCGTAGCATCAGCAAATAACCGAAACCGGTATCGCGAAAGCTAATGTCACACGTTATAGTAGATATTGTACAATGCTCGACGGAAAAGAATAAAAGGCGGTGAATTATTTATTTATAGAAAATATTAGCTTTATAGTTGGTCAATTCCAAAAATGGAGTTGAAAAGTGATTTTTATACATTAATGTGAAAATAATTGAATGAATGTGTAGTTTTCAACGTACTTCTCTCAAAGTTGAACTTTTT
Source organism: Hyalella azteca (assembly GCF_000764305.2). NCBI lineage: Eukaryota > Metazoa > Arthropoda > Malacostraca > Amphipoda > Hyalellidae > Hyalella > Hyalella azteca. The sequence continues at coordinate 26,223 of NW_025943482.1, read as the reverse complement.
AAACCATAAACATGCGATATGCTGCAAAATGCCCTCAAATACATCTCAGACCGTGAACACGAGGAACGTTAAGAATAACGCTGGGTTTATTTCCAAACCTCTTGATCGTGAGTCGATCGAAGGTTGCTGAAGTTTATATGTTCAATATCTGGGGTACTGGAACGCCGTTTTGCTATTAATTTCCTATATGAAAAATACTTTTTCCATGGTGTTTATTATTTTAAATTAAAAATTAAATACTACAGACACTGTTGACCGGATGCGACGACACGACGGAGGCCACAGGGATCTTGAAGCCCGACAACCTCTCCATGGTGTCGGCTGAGACGAGCTTGTCGTACACATACATGCACCACAAGAATATTATCTTGAGCTTCATTGCTGTGCCGTGCGTTTCAAGTTTAGGTATAATTCTTTGTATGTCACACTTGAAATCTTTGTATTTCTGTGCTGGAAAGCATGATAGCGACGATAAAGTCAGTGTTTGAACAACATATTTAATAATATTATTAATAATAATGACATGAATATATAGTTAGAACAATGATAATAATAGTAATAATTATAATATAATAATAATAATAACAATAATAATAATTTTTGATTTGGTACCAGGGACTGGTATATTTATCAAGAAATTCAGATAAAATCATGTAAGCGTAGATACTAATCTAACTACCACAAAACAGAATAATTGCATTTCAAAATTGGATTAAAATAATATGCGTTTAAAATTACTTTTTAAAATTTAATTTAATTTTATGCGTTTAAAAATTATTTTTTAAAGACAATAGTTCTTGCGAATCAAGTGTTTCCAATGTTACAGATGTACAATGAATTTCTAATTTTATTTTCGGATATTAAATAAAATGCTTTAAAAAAAACTTTTAAAAAACCACGTTTTTCTTGTGGACTAAAAAGTATAAAATAAATTATGACTCGCCCCAAAAAACGTGGGTCGGGCTGTACGTTCACCATCAAATTTCCAAAATTCGTGTGTTGTGTGCTTTTTGCTTTAATCATAAATCTGCCCGACACACGTTTTTTGGGGCGAGCCATAATTTATTTTCTACATTTTAGTCCACAAGAAAAACGTGGTTTATAAAAAGTTTTTTTTTGTATTTTATTGTTTACTATATATATATATAGTATATATATACTTTACTCAATTTAGCTAATTTAGGTCTCTAATTGCTAGTTTGTATCTGAAATTGTTAGGCGAAAATAGCCTGCATGCCGAATTTCAGATCTCTAGAGCAAACAGAAGTGGGCCAATTTTCGTTGTCAATGTTAACAACAAACAAACGCGAAGATGAGTAAAGAAAAACGTTGTAATAATTAAAAAATTAATTTTTCAATTTTTTAATATATAAAATTGTTTCAAAATTATTTATTCTGTCAATTGATTCATGCATTGCCTCCAACTTCACACAAGTGTGCAAAATTTCATATAAATTGGACAGGTAAAAGTGTGTCAAATATAAATTATAAGCTTTGTAGCTGACAAAATTATTTTTTCAGCTTTTTAATATTGAAAAAAATTTATTCCTAAAATTATTCATTTTGTCATTTGATTCATGCGTTATCGCCAACTTTACGCAAGTGTGCAAAGTTTCAGATTGATAGGATAAGTAGAAGTATGTTAAATATCGATTACAAGATTTGTAGCAGACAGTTAAACAGACAAGAAGTGAAGTTAAAGAGAAGTGTTGTAAAATAGTCTGTGCTTCTCAAAAAAGCGGATACCAATTTCATTTGTACCCAAGCCGTTTTTTATTGGAATTCAATCATAAATTTTATCCAGTATCATAATTAAATTTTGTCTGTTCATGATCCGGTTCAATTGAACGAACACGTTTGGTGATTCTAGGCGATCGTTGACTTATAAAAAGCAGCATTTTTTGCGTTCAAAGTACATTTTAACTTTTTTATTTGTACTCAAAGTCATGGAACATATGGCGTGGGCCATGGGCCACATCTCAGGTTGGCCGCCTGACGCATGCCTAAATTTCTTATGAAGCTAACGTGAATTTAAAACTTCGTCCAGTGTCATGTATCTTTGAGTAGAATTATTTATTTTGTGAAATGTTTCATCTTCTTACATTCTACATTTTAGCTTGGTTTTAACTCCAACTCATTTATTATTCTTTAAGTATTGTAATTACGTACTAAAACAAGGCCATGACATGAGTATAGCTAATCTGTTAAACAAGACATCTCGCTTTCGCATGTACTTACTTGGATCCAAATTTCACACGAACTCATTTGCACATCGGATGAACTTGATGGCTACCAACAATATAGTTATAGTCTCTATCGTTGAGCTCAATTTGAAGAGAAACTTTTTGTAATCAACGGTGCGAGTGAATGACATTACATATAAACGCACAGCATCGTCAAAACGATAGTTTGGGTAAGGGTTGCACGTTAATTCATGAAATTATCCGCTATTTTCTGCGGATAAATTCATGTGGCCTTCATTGACATCATGATACAAAACTTTACATTGATGAAACAATCATTTACTAATGACGGCCAATCCATTCCATTGATTTCTAATTTAACATGATTGAAGACATTGCAATGCCACTAAAATTACAACGAATTCTTAACAGGTATTAACAACACGCTCAGAAGCTAATAATCGAACACGTAGTGTAAAATTTAACTACACATACATAAATCGTATTATATCTTCAACTGACTGACTCATGAATATGCTATCTATCACCTCTTAACGACGAAAGTTTACTATTATAATTCACATATATAAGATCGAAACATCATTTTATATCAACTTCATCAGCATGAAGTTGATATGACATTTTCACGCAGTCTCGAAGAACGTAGTAAAAGTAGCCATTATTCCTTGTAGTACTCGTAAATGTAATGAGTTGTAGAAGTTTTTCTGGGGACATTTTATATATTCAAGTTTAATAGTTGGGTACCTCCACTGGCATTTTTTTGTAAGTCATTGCCAGCTACCACAGCATGTGGGCATCACAATTAATAACTGCTTATGATCAATAGCACATCTATTAAGGAACCCGTCGTGTATGCCAGCATGCAACCAATTTATTCATTCGTTCATATATAATATGCAAAGAAAGCAGAATAATAATCACAGTACAAATTCTTTAAATCGCGGTACCAATTTATTTCGTTCCAACACAACTTAGTGAATTTTCATACCAATTATTATCCATAACAGTTCCTATTTTTTTACCACGTTTTTCTTAGCTCGCTTTCGTGCAATCGATATTTCACCAACTTTACCATTAGCTAGCGCTCTGAAACTTTTAGGGAAGCTCAGCTCCCGATAACAATACAATAATCAATAATTTGTTGCACGTTTCCAGGCGTATAAACTCTAAAGGCTGTCTCTTATACACATCTAGATGTGTATAAGAGACAGATACTGGGGTGCTTATTCTTAACAAGGTCATACTGGGGTGCTTATTCTTAACAAGGTCATACTGGGGTGCTTAATCTTAACAAGGTCATACTGGGGTGCTTATTCTTAACAAGGTCATACTGGGGTGCTTATTCTTAACAAGATCAGAAATTGGTAGTCGATTATTTTTTATGTTACCGGTCCCTCGTTTCCGTGGCTATTTAAGCGTCTATTTTCTCCGTGTAAATTTTGTTGTTCTACTGAATGAAGTTTGAACTGATAATGTAGCTGGTCAATGAAGCTGAGTTAATTTAATTATGAAAATGTGCAAAACATTTTCCTTGTTTTTAAATGCTTTGTACAAATGAATATTCGCGGAGATTTATAAGACTAATTGCAATGCGTAGATCACTGGAATGCAGAGCGCCTCGCAGGAGTTCGCGCTGCTGAAAGCGGCTGATGTCTTCGGATGAATGAGATATTCGTGACCCATCATTTAAAAACTGAAATAATGGCTTAAGCCAACCCGACATGAGTTGTAAGCATTTCGGTTTATACTGAATTTAAGCAATATATTTCAAGATGAGAAAATGTACAGAAATCAACAATAATATATAACATAATGTAGAATTATATTAATAGTAGATAATAATGCATAAAACTAAAGAATTCATGGAATAGAAAATTTGTGAATATAGAATAGAAAATTCAAGAAATGAATAATTCATCAAAATAGAAAAGATGATTCATGAGAATAGAAAAAAAGTATGAAAATAGAATGTTTGCATTCGCACACGCTGTGGGACGTATTCCATGAACAAATTACTCGCGTCTGTTGGTTCAAGTGTTATTCAGTTCGCTGATGATCGAATGCTGCCGTTTCATCGACTATAGTTTGATTTCTTCTAAATGAAGACAAAAAAATTATAATGAATTAATATTTCAAAAATTCCTTACCAACGTGCATAAGCATTGGACTCCAACTGATCTATGTTTATCCTTCGTCATGCAGCCAGAAATTCTTTATTTTGACGTCGGGCGGTCAATACAGCGGATTAAATTTGACGGTAGACGTGAATAAGGCGCTGTGATGCTCACCATCGCACAAGAGGGTGAAGTTTGCGCCCAATAATTGTATGCATTGAGACTATGCTGCTAACTTCAGTCTATTCTGTGAGGTCTTGATCAATTCTCGTATAGTTTAGGTAATATCGCGAAAAATAATTTTGTTACCCATCAAATATTGGTTGTTTCAAAGTCTAGAATGATGAGTTGAACGACTATTATTCCCTTTCTCGTAATTCTCTTATGATAAAATACCATACCACAGTTGAAATCTGTTATAAAGAACGATTTGATCATGAAACTTCATGAAGTCTGCAACTAGTATTATTTGCACATTAATATAGTTGACAAATTTGTACCTACATCATAAATTTGATTAAGAAATGCTGATGGACTAACTGCAAAATTGGATTTATTTTTGGTGCCCTATGGGCAGATCGAAAGGAGCTTGTATATTATTCTACCTTCATCTAGTAGCATGCAAATGTCTTCACACGTTAATTGCGATGCGACCCACTGGTGGGTTCTTTATAAAAATATCGAATATATAGAACAGCAAAACAATTAGTTTAATAGGAAGTCATAGCACAGTCATGCTGATGTCATGGACATAGGTTTGAAATAATATACAATGAGTTTTAATTTAATTACCAGATAAAGCATATTTATAATTTCCAGTTGCAAGGCTTTAATTTGCCAATCCAAACAGCCGCACCTGCGGGCAGTCGGCAGTTTCGGCCTCCGCACTTAACGTGGTAAGAAGATTAACCCCTCCTCCCCCTGTCTCTAACATCCAGTAACTCCTCATCTTGCGGAGTTGTTTGAACATCTGCGAATTTCTGCGTGAAATTCACTGATTATCTCACCGAAAAACGAGACAACCTCGTATTCACCGAGGTTATCTCTTTCATTTCTCTCTCACTGTTCAGATAAACTGTGGTTTTAGTAACCTCAGCGTCTGATGATGTACAAAAACAGTTTGATATTAATGAGGTATGACTTGTTAAACAATTCAGGAGAATAGGTAGACGGTAGTCAATCAATTATTCGCGTCTGAATATTGTTGAAATATTAGAAACGAGAACGTAAAATTTAATACTTCATGAGAAACGCTGGTGTCATTGCAAGTTATTGTCAGAACTTGCGAAAGCCCTCCTATTTCCATTTAATTTGAATTTTTATGATGAGGCTCTGAATTTCAAATATAATATTCTTACCTGAACGTCAACAAAGAAAATGTTAGAAAGTCGTAAAAAAAACAGAAAACTTAATGAGTGAACTTAGGTAAAAAATATTCCCTCTGCGTTGATATGCAAAGGGAAGATTTTGTTATTGAAATAAAATATATACCTTGTTTATTATCATATAATTTAGCAAAACTATCGAGAAAAAATATTCGGCGAGTGTGTTCAGCAGCAAACAAGACACAATCACACAGCACCACACAGACGGACACCCGTTATCACATAATACAGGAGTAACAGTGAGTCTCAATTTGGAACATGGGGCTGATATTCCCTAAAATCGCGGGTAAAATTGATCGTTTCACGGGTGATTTTTGAAAATCACGAATGAATTTTCTGATGGAATTAAGAAAAGGCCATAGGAATGGGTGAAAACGGTCAAATTCACGGCCTTCTTTATCCGATTCACGGGTGGCTTCTGCCCTATTCCCCGGATAGAGAGTGACTGTACAGGACGCACACTTAACACAGGGCGGGCCAGCGGTTACAGTTCTGAGTGACAGAAATGAAGCAGTGAGGTGCCTGTTTGATCCCTGCTACATGCGATAGTTCTGGTATTATCATCTCGATTATTATTTTTATTATTACTATAAGATGAGTGATGTGCATATATCTTACTCTATACGAGTATGGGTTTACAGTAACAGCGTTCAAGTCTTGACGACAGTCTTGACCTAGTGCAGTATTCCTAGCAGCTAATTTCCGGAGAACCTCGGCCTCGCTGGCATCCAAAATATTTCACACTTAGTATGAAATAATGTAACTAATTCATGGGAATCATTCCGTGGGCGATCTGGAGTGCTTCTTGTTTTGCCGCAAATTTTCTACATAATCAGAGCATAACGATAACTCTTGTACAATTTGAGATTCAAATATTTTTTCTAGGCGAGACATATTTACGGCACTACAATTTCTTACATTTATCACAGAAGTGAAATAATCCCAGCCTACTGCTCTTCTAAATTCTCGAAACATTTATAGGTAACTAAATAATTTTATCCACATTGAACAGGCAATATCATCCGTCTAGTCCATAACGGGAGTCTTGCATATTATACTCAGTTTGGCCTCATGAACATGACACTCAAGTGTTCTGATGAACAAAATTTATATATTTTGCTCAGCATTCATTTAAATGGACAATAAATGCGTGACATGAGGCTTCACGTGAGTTACTTGACCGCCGCCGTGCCAATGTCGGACGTCGGTATATTTTAGGTTAGCATCAAATTAATTCTAATTCATTGATTATCTTCAGATCGTCATTTGATTTCAACAAAACCAATTTTACAACTTTTAGATGCGCGGTGGTTTGTTCAATATAATAATTCATGGTTCAATTACTCCTTCTTTAGCCATTTACAATTTTCTACAACGATTTATGAGTTCTTAAAAAATGTTTGCACCGTAAACTCGACTAAATTGACCCACAGTCTAACCTTTAGCGACATTCAAAGTTTTATATTATGTTTTTTGCCACAGAGTTGCGACGTGTGAACGGCCTATTGTTTCATATTTTTCATAGCTTCGTATTTTATAAACATTTAAGATTTGCTTCCATTTATTCTCTTCACATCACATGCAGTCTTCTTATTCATGACATCATAGTAACCAACTTGTGGACGTCGTAAAGATACAGGTTCTGTTATGAATAAGATTTATTAAGTATGCAAATTATTGAACGTAGACACTTCGAATGTTATTTATTTTTTATTGGTATCAACACGGTTTACAACAAAAAAAACATTATTATAAGGATTCTCCCTAAAGTTGAATACAGCGCAGACGACTTTTTTATTGTTCTTAATAAGCTTCTTATTTAATGAATGCTGAGTAAAATATATAAATTTTGTTCATCAGAACACTTGAGTGTCATGTTCATGAGGCCAAACTGAGTATAATATGCAAGACTCCCGTTATGGACTTAATGAATTATGCTGTCAGATAGAAGTGATCAAATTATTCAGTTACCGATCAAACATTTCTGAAATTATAAATCAGTGCAAAGCAAGAATCATTTTATTTGATCAAAGATTCAGCAAAAATTTAATGTAGTATGTAAATTTAATTGAGATAAAGTGTTCAAATTTGAATTTTATATGAGCAGATGTGATGTTTCCATTTGTGTAGATAATATGCTTCAAAACAGTAAGCACTTTTGACCGCATACGGAATGAATCATATGAGTAATTATTTTTATGAATTCGTAAAATTGTGTAATATTTTGGGTGCCCTTGAGATATATATTGTTGATATTCGAGTATAAGAGATTATGTCTTTATTAGTAAGATTTGTCGAGGAACCTAACATAATCCCAAACGTAACATACGGGATCGTCCCGTAACTTGTAGTTAGTAAGTAACGATAGTCCATTCTTCTCATCTCCGTCAGCCAATCACTAGCAAGCGTCCATATCACATGTCATACTAATTCAGTCTGTGTAGTCATTCATATGCCTGCCAATACTTCATTGTCCGTCATGTGTAAATAAACCATTCTAAACCATCGCCGACTTATAGAACCTGGGTTAATTCCATTGTACAGCAAGACCTGTACCATCCGCAACATTATCGTCAAGACTTAAACGTGTTACTGTGAACACACGCGTATAGAATAAGATATATGCACATCACTCATATGAGGCGCTGCTGCTCATAGGTTCATCACTATTCTAATAATTATAATAATAGTAATGATGACAATGCTAATATTGGCGGTGTCAGCTTTAATTAGGCCATTAGGTCTGTCGTCGATTCTTAACATCGCAGAACTTTCACAGCTTGTTGTGGTCTCGAACACGCAACTCACTGCACCGATTTTGCTTCAGTTAAAGTGGGCTGCCTCAAATTTTCTTTACATAAAATTTTCTCGAAATTTTCGCAAATTTCTATAATAATAAACAATGTTTATATCTTATTTCAATAATAAAATGTTCGTTTTTCCTGTTCACGCGACCTCCTCGCCGATTCTGACCATAACTATTGCTTGTTGCAAGGATCAAACCCGCAAATCACTGCTCCATTTCTGTTACTCTGAACTGTAACCGCTTGCCCGCTCTGTGTTAAGTGTGCGTCCTGTTACAGTCACTCTCTATCCGGAAAATTGCGCAGAAGCCACCCATGAGTCGGACAAAAACTCCATTGAATCTGTCCAATTCTGCCCATTCCTATGGCCTTTTATCAATTTCTTCTGAAAAAGTTATAAAAAAAACTTATTTGTATTCGAAATTTTCAAAAATCAACCGTGAAACGATCAATTTTACCCGCGATTTTAGGGAATATCAGCCCCATGTTCCAAATTGAGACTCACTGTTACTCCTGTATTATGTGATAACGGGTGTCCGTCTGTGTGGTGCTGTGTGACTGTATCTTGTTTGCTGCTGATCACACTCGCGGAATATTTCTTCTCGATATTTTCTCCAAATTATATGATAATAAACAATGCATATATTTTATTTCATTAACAAAATCTTCCCTTTGCATATTCACGCATGAGGGGGATATTTTTTATCGTAGTTTACGCTTTAATTTTTTTTCTACGACGCCTTCTCATTTTCTTTCTTCACGTTTAGGTAAGACTATTATATTTGACATACACAGCCTTGTCATACAAATTCAAATTAAATGAAAATAGGAGGGCTTTCGCAAATTCTGATAATAACTTTCAATAACACCAGCGTTTCTCATGAAGTATTAAAGTTTACGTTCTCGTTTCTAATATCTCAACAATATTCAGACGCGAATAATTGGCCATGGGCCTATTTCTTCAACGCCGACACTTCAATTCTATAATTGATTGACTACCGTCTATCTATTCTTCTGAATTGTTTAACACGTCATACCTCATTAATATCAACCTGTTTTTGTACATCATCAGACGCTGCGGTTATTAAAACCACATCTGAACAGTGAGAGAGAAATGAAAGAGATAACCTCGGTGAATACGAGGTTGTCTCGTTTTTCGGTGAGATAATCAGTGAATTTCACGCAGAAATTCGCAGATGTTCAAACAACTCCGCAAGATGAGGAGTTACTGGATGTTAGAGACAGGGGGAGGAGGGGTTAATCTTCTTACCACGTTAAGTGCGGAGGCCGAAACTGCCGACTGCCCGCAGGTGCGGCTGTTTGGATTGGCAAATTAAAGCCTTGCAACTGGAAATTATAAATATGCTTTATCTGGTAATTAAATTAAAACTCATTGTATATTATTTCAAACCTATGTCCATGACATCAGCATGACTGTGCTATAACTTCAAATAACACTAATTACTTTGCTCTTCAAATATTCGGTATTTTTATAAAGTCCCCACCGGTTCGTCATATCGCAATTAACGTGTTAAGACATCGTCATGCATAATTGAAGAAGAATTTACGTTTCTTTCGCTTTGCCTATGAGGCACCAAAATAGATTACTCGTAAGTCAGACCAGACTACTAAATAAGTATCTGATTTTTGGTGTACGTCCAGATATGAGAACTATATTACTGTGCAAATGATACGAAATCTGAATCTACTCATGCTTCTCAATAAAATTGTTTTTTAAAACAAATTTCCTACTTCGCAATTATATGTCAACATCAAAAAATCATTAAAAGCAAAAAATTCTTGCTCCACTCAAAATTCGCAGTTTTGAAATTTAATTGCATTCATTGTGTAACAAAATTATTTCACGAGAGATAACCTCGACTGGATACGTGAATTGATCAAGATCTCACATATAAGACTGAAGTTAGCAGCATAGTCTCAATGCATACAATTATTAGACGCAAACTTCACCCTCTTGTGCGATGGTGAGCATCACAGCGCCTTATTCACGTCTACCGTCAAATTTAATCCGCTGTATTGACCGCCCGACGTCAAAATAAAGAATTTCTGGCTGCATGACGAAGGATAAACATAGATCAGTTGAAGCCAAATGCCCATGCACGCTGTTAAGGAATTTTTAAAATATTAATTTATTATAATGTTTTGATTTTATTTAGAAGAAATCAAACTATAGTTGATGAAATCTGGCGGCATTCGATCATCAGCGAACTGAATAACACTTGAACCAACAGACGCGAGTAATTTGTTCATGCAATACGTCCCACCGCATGTGCGAATGCAAACATTCTACTTTCATAATTTATTCTATTTTCATGAATCATCTATTTTATTTTGATGAATAATATATTCTATTTTCACGAATTTTCTATTCTATTTTCATAAATTTTCTATTTGGGAACAAAATTTGGTAAATAATTGTTGATAAAAACTGGTAAAATATTAATAAAATTTGGTAATCAACTTCCTTTTTGCAAAGGAAGTTGATTGTTGACAAAGAAGGCGATCATCCGACGTGGCGAAGAAAAGAAAATCAATAATCCCGTATTCAGTTCGTCATTCCAGTTATCACGAGATGTCAAAACAAAAGTCCTTTGAACTAAAAAGTTCCATATTCAAACCTTCAATGGACATACGTTTCGAAATTATAAGAGATAAATTATTACAATCCCTACTGAGACAAAGACCTCCGTTTAGAAACCCGTTTAGAAATAGGAAGAAAGTGTATTTTCAATCAATTTGAATTTATACAGGTTAAAATATAAGCCCAATTTGATCCCTCCTGTTCATGGAAGCTTCATAATTTTTTATTTACGGACACGATATATATTGCGAGGTAAGCGCTCCAATAGTTAATATACACACATAAAGTACTACATTGAATGATATGTTTAAGGTGTCCATACATAATGCATAGTAAATAAAGCTTATTCATAACTGAACCTGTTTCTTTACTATAAGTTGGTGCTACGATCTCATCAATAAGACTGCATGTGATGTGAAGAGAATGTGATGTGAAGCAAACAGAGATCAGTAGCTGCCGAAAAATTATTTTCTACTTTTTAGTCCACATGAAAAACGTGGTCTTTAAAAATTTTTTTTATACATGTTATTTTCTACTTTTTAGTTTTATGTTAGTTTGTATGCTTGTTCTGATCAAATCTTGCAATCGAAATTTCAATTTCCATTTTATAAAGAATAAGAACAACACAACTTTTCTAGGTACTTATAAATTTAGCTTATGGTTTATTTATTTCAACGGTTCAAACAAAAATTTATAAAGTCCATACAATATAGTCGTTTCACTCCACTACCACTACACTTTGATACAGTTGTTTTGATAGCGGAGCGTATAGTCGTGTCACTCCACTTCGCTACGCTTCGTTACGTGCCACGAGGTTTGCGGAAGCGTCTAGTCGTGTCACTCCACTTCGCTACGCTTCGTTACGTGCCACGAGGTTTGCGGAAGCGTCTAGTCGTGTCACTCCACTGCGCTACGCTTCGTTACGTGCCACGATGCTAATAGAACTCTAATAAAATTTAAATGTTAATTAAAACAGATGCATACTTTTAATTTGATGTTATATTATTAGTTATTATGAGGTTGTGCGGCACACCTGCTTGCTTTCCAAATTACTTTGGAGTTCCAGGCCTAACCACGTGGAGGTGAAGTGTGACATTTTCGAGTATGAGAGGCTAAGTGTAGTGTAAACTACATGTATTGCGCATCATACTTGTTTGTCTAGGCCCAACACATGGGCCAATAGAGACAAACACAATTTTGAACAAAGATCTTTAATGTTTAACAATACACAAATGTTTTTAAACACACAAATGTTTAACAATACCTAGGAATCCGGGGTAGGCAGAGTTCAACATGTATATGCATATTGGTCAGACGTAGACAAACACTCTGAAGGGACAAACANTAGGAATCCGGGGTAGGCAGAGTTCAACATGTATATGCATATTGGTCAGACGTAGACAAACACTCTGAAGGGGCAAACACAAAGACAAAAGAAAAGAAAATTCGGCCACGGGACGGACTCATTCTGGGTCATTTGGAGGCTGGTACTGACGCAGCCGTTCCATTTCCTCTAGGGCATCCGTGTTGCAGGGGGTCGTTCCCGTGAGCTGCTGGCAATCCAAGCGCTCAATGCGTACGCCATCGAGTGATCGCACTCGGCTGAGCATCACGTACGCCTGGCCTTTCTCAAACAATTTCGCAAGGTAGACCACGGCGTGATCTACCGTGCAGCCCTGCATCTTATGAGCGGTGCACGCCCAACAAAGAATTAGTGGGAGCATTCTACGCTCAACCGTTCCGTAATTCATCTTGGCGGGAAACTCGACGCATTTCGGCTCAATGCGATGGATGCCATCCCTGCCAAAATCAATGCTGACTGCGGGAATGTCGCGATCATTGACTTGGTCTTGTCGGTAATACGGCCAATGAATCTCGGTGATATTTCCAATCGAGCCATTCACCAATCCTCTTTCAACATTGATGTTGGATCGCAGCATCACTTTCGCGCCAACAAATATTTGCAGAGACTTGGGTAATGCTCCAGTCTTGTTGATGTCATCGGAGACAATCTTGCTCATGTCGACATTGTCGGTATTGCGTGTGGACTCAGTTATACGATCTTGAGCTACAATCGTATAAATTCTTTGCTTTTTGACTGTTCGATAGTACTCAAGCACAGCATTGTTGTGAAGTTTTGCATTCGCAAGTAATCATTAACTTGTATAAACTCACCCCTGAGACGAACATCAATGTAGCTAATCATATACGGCTCGTTTCGAGAGCCCACTGTGCGTCTCACAATTCGTAAGAAATCCTCCATAGTGTCGCACTCGATTACGCATGCGTGTCCATTGATTTTAGCACTTGCTCCTCTGGCACCGCAAGCATGCGAATCGGTAAAGTAATATTTGGCATCATAGTGCATGAGGCCAAGCGATTTGGAGCCGACAACGAGAACACCCGCATTGTGTTCCTCTAAGAGACGTGCAATGCCATCTTGCAACGTCAAGCTAATGACACCATCATTGACACGATCTTGAAGGCTGCCATTGCAAAGCCAAAAATCGTCATAGTCCAGCGCGAATGACCTCTCATACATGATGATATCATCACGTACGACATCCAGATTCGCTAGCGACAAATAGCCATCTTCTGGAATCGCATGCACAGGCACTTCGCTTGAATCACTCATAACTCGAATTTGTAGATACAAATCGTCACCTGCGAGCATATTTTGGTTCACAGCGTTTGTATCCCACTGACGAGGTGGGAGAAGCGAAGCTCTAATGATGTTCGCTGTGACCATGGCGAAGCACTGAACACCGGCATAGCCAGACGTGAAAATTTCAGGCTGACCTTGATGCCAGTTCGCGCGAATAATTCGCGATGCATCGTTGATTGCCACGTATGCATATGGCGTTGGAGGCGCAGTAAAATCAGGCGCTGCGTCCGGCTGCTGTGATGGCTGAGCAGGGACGACACGAACCAAGTCCTCAGGCTCGAGGCGCGCAAAGTGATTGATTTGCACATCCTCATAGAGAGGATTGTGTGCTATCAACCAACGAAGCGCTGCATAGAGATACTGGCGACGAATGGGAAAGTCACGCGAGATGTTCAAATTCTCAAGCGTTTCTGTGACAATCACCATGCCTGAATCATCGCTTGAGCGAGGCAGCATATTTGGTAGCTTTTCGCTAACCTCAAATATGTCGAGCGCAAAAAGAATAGCCTGACCCTTGAATCCATATTGACCAAATCGACCACCAAATTTGATCACTTTCAAATACGGATTGATGCGGCGCAAGAGTCGGTATTCGGACTCGTGCAAGTCCTTAATGCAATCTGGAATCTCGCCAGGATCAAGATTGTTCCAGTATGCCTTTGGGGGAGCCATTCGATTGCGCGCATTCTTCAGATGCGACTCGCAACGATAGCAAACTTCCAGAATATTCTTCTGCGCAAGCTCTGGAGGCAGATAATCTTTTGCAGCAAGCAGGTTATAGCGCTTCACCTGATTCGGGTAGCACTTTTTGCGGCAGATATCGCAGGTTCGGTCGCAGAAGGCAGCAATTTTCTTCCGGAATTTACCAAATCCTGCTGAGTGTAGAGCATAAGCAGTGCGACGGCGTTGCAATTCTGCTTGATACGCTTCTTCATCTAAACGAGCGTTGACATGCCTTTCACGATCACGCGCCTGGCGAGAAGCCCTCTCTTCTTCTGGCTCAACCGCACGAACAGCAGCCATATGCTCTTTATGTTTGGCCAAGCGCTCTGCACGCTGGCTTTCTGCCTCAGATTCAAGCATTTTTCGGCGCTTAGTAAGTCGTTCTGACTTACATTGTTCCGTTTCCTGCGAGCGCTTCTCCTGGTACTTCTGTCTTGCCTTCTCTAGCCGTCGCTGCTTTTGGGCGGCCGTTTCCTTCACCATTTTCGAAAGTTATAATGACCAAGATATCTATATAAAATGTTCACTGTAATAGAAGATTAATAGAAAAGTGAAAATGACTAAAGTAGAATGTCACTGTGCTAGACATGAAAAACGTTGTTGCGAGCCAATTTACTTGACTTGACGTACGTATCGATGATACGAAGCGTATCATCGATATACGCAGTCTAAACACGAATATATTCTCGAATATGACGTGCATTAAAGGTTCCCAAACCCCTGCTTGTGAGTTCCTTTAGAGTTTATACGCCTGGAAACGTGCAACAAATTATTGATAACTGTATTGTTATCGGGAGCTGAGCTTCCCTAAAAGTTTCAGAACGCTAGCTAGTGGGAAAGTTGATGAAATATCGATTGCAAGATTTGATCATCACAGACAGACAGACACGAAAGCGAGCTAAGAAAAACGTGGTAAAAAGGAACCACCTTCTGCAGGAAGGTGGTTCCATTTAGATACTTTTTCAGGAAAAATGTCGTCTGGCGGAATTAGGTTCTGTTTAAGATGACGACAAACTGTTGAGGGTGGGGACTTCCAGGTATTCTGCTCCATTCAGAATACTATAGAGTCCCACCCTCAACAGTATGTCATCCCATTCAGCACAACTCAATACCGCCAGATGACATTTTTTCCCAGAACCATATGCAATTGTAATCACCTTCTTATGGATGCAGTTACAGCGCCATTGTCGGACGCATCCCGGGCCAGAGTTGCCTTGATTTAAGTGTAATATGCTTGATAAATTCAGGATGCAATGATAACTTCAGTGTAGCAGATTCATGAGCATGTTGATATTGGTTACCTGCAGCAGAGAAGAAGACTTACCTGGTTCTTCTCCGTGATGGTGCAGCCCGAGCTGTGGGTCCACCTGGGTCCACTTACCTGGTTCTTCTCCGTGATGGTGCAGGCCAAGCTGTGGGTCCACCTGAGCATCGTAGGGCAGCAGGTCGCCTGTGAGGGAGAAGCGTGCCGTGTAAGGCTCGTCTTTGAGACGCGGTGCCGACACTTCTGGCAGGGGCAGAGTCCATCGTAACTTGTCCAGCTCTACCTGTTAAATGAATAATTTTAGCGCTAGTCTCTACACACTTACTCACGACATGCTTGCTTTTCTATTTAAAAATTATAAATTTTTTATCGACAATTTCAAACACTTGAACAAAGTCGCCTCTAGAATAAACAATCATAAAAGTTTTTTTTTAACATCGCCGGGATTACTGCCCTCGACACCAACTTAGCTTTTTGTACAGCTCATCACAATTATCTTAAGCATCAAATAAATATAATAGGTATACTCAACTATACACGCTTTCAAGGTGCATAAATTTTCAAGTAAATCTATAGGAAAAAACTATTTTGTCACCAGAAAAATTTATAAGCATTCACAATAGAACATACTTCTCAAAAAAAATTGTTTAAACTACAATACTGCATCCTAAAAATTACAATGTTGTCCATGTCCAATAAAATTCTCACAATTAATATTAAATTCTCACAATGCCCACCACATCTCAGATAATTTCCAGACATGGGGCGCAGGCCAGATCAAAAATGCAATAATCATTAACAAAATCTGAAGAATAATGGCAAGGAAGAGACAATTTAGGCTGCAGCACCAAGACTTACTTTGTCCATATGGAGCCACTTGCTGGCTGCCATTTAGGCTGCAGCACAAAGACTTACTTTGTCCATATGGAGCCACTTGCTGGCTGCCATTTAAGCTGCAGCACCTGTCTCTTATACACATCTAGATGTGTATAAGAGACAGGCCTTTACATTTCTGTTCAAAACAAGAACACAGCCTTTACATTTCTGTTCAAAACAAGAACACAGCCTCTACAAAATGTCTGCATCCCTCTGAATGGGTCATTCAATTTTTAAATATGCCCAGCTACACTGTCAACTTGAACATAGATCAAATACTAGAAAACTACATGATGGAACCATGAAAGAAACATCATTATAACAACCATACCCACAGGCATATTGTAATATAGGTATTCATCTGGATTTTAACCACATTTTACAAATAAAGGGTTGGGAACTCAACAAAAAAAATCATCATGTAAATTTATTCACCTTTTAAACCTTTGAAATTCTTGTGCTGAGGTTCTTGATGAGAACGCAGGCCCCTAATAAACTCCACCAGTTTGGGGTCACATTGAGCCAATATTTCATCCCGCTCCTTCTGTATCTCAGCAGGCGTCAGCTGTGACAATCGCTCCAGGTTTTCTTTGTGTATCTGAGCAGCCTCTTGAGCCCCACCCTCTAGAACTCCTTCTCCGCACACCACTGCACTTACACTCTCTTCTGTGGTAAAGAATTTCATTAAAAGTTCTGCAACTTTGGCTAGAAGAAGGTTAATTTAAACAAATGACTTATAATATAGGTAGATATTTAGTTCACTTTTGAGCCCCACCCTCTAGAACTCCTTCTCCACACACCACTGCACTTACATTCTCTTCTGTGGTACAGAATTTCATTACAAGTTCTGCAGCTTGGGCTAGAAGAAGGTTAATTCAAACAAATGACTTATAATATAGATATTTAGTTCACTTATTTATTCATACGGTTCAGGAGCAACAATCAATATATAGGAATATATGCAAATAATATTTTAACAAAAATATATCACTACCTTCTTGATAAGCTCTATTTAATTCCTTTGAAGCTTCTGAAACCAATTCACTTTTCACAGGACTAGTTTCAAACAAGCCAGTTTTGCCAATGCTCTCCATGTACTGACGATAAAGTGATTTCTCTGACTGGCCTTCAAATTTCTGCACAAAAGAATAAAGGTCAAGATAAAACAGCTAAAGGTAGTAATACCGATGAATAAAAATGAACACAATAACAGAACAAAAAGGTAAGTCCAACAAGTGTAAAATACTTAAACCTTAACAGATATTTCTCAATAAAAAACCTAAATCATAAACACAAAATGGTTTCAATCTGCCATTACTTTTCACGAAGAGTGTCACATTAGGCTAAGAAAGGAATAAAATTTTAAATTTTATTACTATACTACCATATGTTAATTCCAGCTTTCTTACCTTGAATGGAATGAGAAAGGGTTTTGGATTGCCTAAGGGCTGAGGAAGACACCACTGAATGTCATCTTCTTTGGCCCAGTCTTCCAGTGAAGGCACAGGTCGCTCAACAATTTTGCCCATCACAGCAGCACAAGCACTTTGACGTGACACTGCCAGCAAATTTAATGATTCTTTTCAATTATAAGCATTTTTGAGTCAATGGCCAACAGCAATGGAAAATATTTATTATGTGAACCAGTGGCAGAAATTTCAGAAATTTTTTTATACAATTAAATGTTCTCACCAAATATAGGTAGGTACTATATTACTTATCAAAATGGACAGCAATTCTATTTTGAAAATTCTATGTAAATTCATTACAATTAATCCTTGAAAAATGTTAAGAATCATTATCAGTTATTTTAATATAAAGCAACAAACCTGCTTCTTGCATCACAGTGTGATCCACCAAAGCTGTGCATTTCTTTTTCTTGCTCTGTGCGAATCTAGATGGTATATGTTTTGGAACACATTCTTCAGGTCTCCCACCTTCCATCATTATACAGTTTTTAAACCATAAATAAATATATAAAGATTTGTTATATATTTTTTCTACATAAATAAATTGAGAGATTTATTCTAATTATGCAGTGTGTCCTGCAAAAATGCCAGTATGGTAATAAACTTTCTTCTGTTGTTCCCTATCCTTTTTTGTTCTAATTATCTCATTTACCGCAAGAAACTATGAATTAAATACTACAATAAATAGAGACTGCAATCAAATGATGACATGAAAAGTCAAAGTTTTGACTGGTTGTCCCACTTAATTGGTGATGAACCTTCTGGTAAAAATCACACCTTAAACCATAGGGGTTTAAATCACACCTTAAATCACACTTAAACCCTAGCAATGGCTCAAGTCACTCCATTTTATGGTACATTTGGAATCTTGCTCCCGATAGTGCACTTTTATTTCCTATTAGATAGGAAGTAATTCATCTAGAGGGAATTTCGCAGTTACAAAATGGCCAGGAAGCTCTAGTCATGGCTCAAAAAGGAGATATATTTCATGCCTGTTAACTGCTTGGAAGGTAGATTATTTAGATAAATTCAATAATAATTCCACGCCGGGTAGGATTGATAGTATATCAATACCTTCAAACAGGGCACACCATTAATGGTGCCAGGGCTCATTAAACGACCAGTGAGTGAATCTCCAGTTTGTTTGCTTCGCTTACGATCAGAATATCGTTGTGGTATCTTTTGTACAAAATTAAACCTGGTATTCTTTCGACAAAAGTTTTTTCCAAAGAGTACATAATTATGCTAACACAATCATATGAAGAATATGAATATATCATATGAATATGAATACATGAAGTCGACTCAACTAATGGCTTGCATTGCAAGGCTTGTCTTTCTCCTTCGTCCGTGACCCGTGCAGAGTATACTCACCTATTACCAGCAGTACTCCAAAGTCCTCCTCTGCCTTTGTAGATGTTGTAGATGTATTATAGAGGACATTTTACTTGATTTATACTTGATTTCCTTTATTTATATATCACCGCATACATCTCCATTAACAAAAACTATTTTTTCTGTTCTATATCTAACACTATTAAACTAATTTCCATTTCATACAGTAATGCTTGCACTTAACATATATTTTAACTTAAAACTAAACTGTTGCAGTTCCTTCTTGTTTATTAGATTACAGCTAACCAAAGCTACTATAAGCCAACTCGCTAAGCATGACATTAAAACATGCTTCCCACGCTTTGTGCCGAGGAGGGTTAGTTTAAGCTTGATGTTTTCTCGTCCGACTGCAGCCATGTCAGGCTGAACAGGGTAGACAAATGATAGGTAGCCTTTTTGCGTCAGTGCTCTTCTTTAAGAATTGAACCATGACATCATAGTCATTGTCTTGTGGTTGTTCTCTGACGCGAGTAACATAAAATTTCACGCATTGTACCCTACACTCTACCTTTAACCTTACAAGGATGAAATCATCTTCCTTCAAGCTGATCCTAGAGATGTCCTTCTGAAGTTCCTGGAACTCATCTAGATATCCAGTGATCTCTTGAGCAACAGCAGGGTCACTTTCATCTTTTGATTCAACCTCATTATCCACATCATCTGCATATTCATTGAACTGTAACACATTCTTTGAACTTGTTGCCTGTTCCTTCGATGCCAATGTTGCTGCTAAACCTGAAGTAATGGCCCTTGGCCCTGTGTGCAACTTCCCAGGAGTTAGCTTGAAAGCCTTCCTTTGTTTGGGTGCATTATTGGCTTCAGTGTGTGGTGAGTGGATTTCTTGGAGTTTCTTCAGCAGAGTATCAGAGACCAACTCCCTAGCATTTTCAATATTTTCTTGCGTGGTCTCTCTACAATGTTTCCTACAGAGCAAGTGTTTGTACCGGGTAATAAAATTATTAACCCAGTCAATGCCTGGCATATTGTTTTTGAAGCAGATGATCTTCCTGCCACTCTTATTCAAGAAGTCCCTTACAGTCATTCGGATCTCAAGGTGGGTCAGAGGGCACCCCCAGTCAGCCAGAACAGCCAGGTTTTGGACAATGACTCTTTCTTCTAATCTTCTTAAACTATTAGTTATGTTCCGACATGACAATCTCACCTCATTCAAAGGACTTCAGGTCCCCCTTTCGGAGGACAGGGAAGGATTTGCTGTCGATTTGGGCCCGCATCCAAGCCACACTCCAACCGCATTTTGGGGCTGAAACAGTTTGTACACTTTTGATACTCCTTTTCCTTTATAGTCAGTCACCTGGCAGAGCACTGTATCTAAGGAAAGCTTTCACCTTGGCTGGAAAGATTTTTTGTGTAAACTTCCATTCCTAGAATTCCACCCTGGCGGCTGCTGCCACGCCCGAGGCTGTTCTACATGTCGGTGTAATTCGAAGCGAGAAGGTCCAGGCTCCAGCCAGGGCAGCAGCAGCACAGCCAGTGAGCCAGGATTTGCAGGTGCAGCTCCAGCTTCTTGAAACCCATTTGATAAAGCAGTTAGTAATTCTGAGGAGCTGATGTGCAGTCTGCAGTGTACAAAAAAAAACCAAACTCTTTCACGGTTTCATCCAACTTTAGCGGCTCTATGCTAGACTCAGCAGGAAGATAACTGAATTGGCGGGTTGCCTGCCAAAGATCATCACTGCCCTGGATGTAATGGACCATCATGATTCCTGCCTTCTGCCGCTTCTGGAACATAGCCTTCAACACTTCAAGCCGTCTGTATCTAGGCATCTAGCTAGGCCTTGGGTCGAACCAGCACTCGGTCGAACGGCCACTTGTCAAAGGACGATAAATTTTGGAACAGAACTATAGGTGCCTGTACACAACAATAGTATTAGCCGCTAGTTCATCTGCCACTTGAACTGTCCATGCTACTTACTAGCCTCGTGTATAGGGGTTCAGCCGCTGCAGAGGCATGCGCCGGCAAGTGCCCAAGATGCGGCCGAGAATGTATTGATATCTTGGCTGGAGAAGTGGCTAGTAGCGCTGATGCAGCCATGGTGAGAGCATCTGTGCCACGCCTGTGAAGTGTGAAGTATTTTGGGTCTAGTGTATCATGGCTTGTTTGAACGATATTGTTTCTAAGAGGAATCCAACAAAGTGGATTCCAAACGATATTCAATTATTCTTTGAAATATTCCAAAAATATGAATTAAAGTACCGTATAATGTTTGCCATGATGGTTACTCCAACAAAATGAAGAGAGAAACGAGTATTCTGAAACGGAGAGAAGACCTTATTAGTCAGGGTTTAGTTGTCCCCAACGCTGTATTTTTAAGGGCTAGAAAATCGAGTAGTATAAACAAGACGTACAAACTTGAGTTGTTGAAGGTGATCACACTATCCATCTTCACAAACCTCATTCGACGGCTTCTAACGACGCACTGGCAGGCGCAAATGAGAAGGTAGCGTCACCTGCTACTCTCCTCGTGTGTACAGGCTTACTTGCCGCAAGCGACCGTCACTAGCCAGCTTTACTAGTCGTCAGCACTATCCCTGTGTACAAGCACCTTAAGCTATCTGAAACCTAGCGTCAGATGCGGTGAACGTAAAATTACGTAATTTAACGATGCCCAGAAGTCAGATTCGATCCACGGCCTGATGGTGCATGGCAGGTGGTGGTCAAGCCCGAAAGAGGACAAAGCCGATTGGTGCTCGGCTGATTGGTAGATGTCCGGAGAAATCCAAGACATTCGTATCGGGGCTTATTGGTCCATAAAATTGGTGGTGCACGGCTGCGCTTCCAAATTGGCAACCCTGCAAAAGAGGGAGCGCAGCCGTGCACCACCAATTTTGTGCACCAATAAGCCCTGAATCGAACGCCTTGAATCTCTCCGGACCTACACCAATCAGCCGTGCACCACTCGGTTTTGTCCTCCTCCCGCCTTGACCACCACCTGCCATGCACCACCAGGCCCAGGCCACGTATCGAATCTGACTTCTGGGCATCGTTAAATTACATGATTTTACGTTCACCGCATCTGAGGTTAGGTTTCAGATAGCATAGTTCTGTTCCAAAATTTATCGTCCTTTGACAAGTGGCCATTCAACCAAGGGCTGGTTCGACCCACGGCCTAGATACGGACGGCTTGAAGTGTTGAAGGCTACATTCCGGAAGGCAGGAATCATGATGGTCCATTAGAATAGACTAGAATAGAAGTGTCAGCATTGAAGAAATAGGCCCATGGCCTGTTGCCGATTCTTGAACATTTCGTGACTTGATTCACAAGGGATCCGGCCTTTGGAACACGATCTTTCCATAGCTGACAATTGATTGAAATAGCTGCTGGACCTTTTGCCTGGTCCGTAATTTGCTAGGCATTTTAAGACTGAACATATGCTCCTGCATAGCTTCGTCTAGTCTGTTTTTGAAGATGTTCATACTCGGAGCATCAACGATGCTATCAGGGAGGCTGTTCCACATGTCGGTGACTTGAAGCGAGAAGAAATGTCATCGCATGGATGTGTTCCAACGCTGTTTTTTTTAGTTTACAGCCGTGGCCCCTGGGCGCTGCATCCAGGGCAGTGGTGGTCTTTGGCAGGCAACCCTTCTTCTTCTTCTTGTTACTTCTTATAGGAGCACTGGAAACTGGTCCATTTAGCCCCTTGCCTAAACAGTTTTTGGTTTATGGTTTATGCCTATCATATAGTAACAATCTAAGTATCTAATAATCTGAAAGAATCTGCAAGAAAAAAAAACACACACACAAAAACAAGAAAAAAATAAAAATAAAAGTAGTAGTAGTAGTAATAGATTTACTAGCGCTTCTGATAGCTATCTATTTCACGCCGGAGGTGAGATCTTCAGTTACGTCAAAGATATTTGGTTTCTTCCGTCTTCAAGGCTTATAGCCTGGTCCATTTTAGGCGCAGGGGCTGGGCGGTAGATTCCCTGCTCATGGAGCAAGGGTCCGCTCCGACTTCATGTATCAACTCCAGCACAAGTTTAGTGAGGCCTGGTCTAGGTGATGCTAAATGCTAAAGGTCACACATGGTCTAGGTCATGCTAAATCTCTGGCAGCAGGTTGCATTCCATCAGGTATCGTCTAAGGTTATCGGTTTCGAAGTTACTTCGCCAGTCCTCCTGCAGCATTCTAGTGAGCATCTCGTTATGATCAAGGGCAGATGTGTTGGAGTAGTAGCAGTTTTGTCGGATGTTGTTGTGGCTAGGGCACTCCGCCAAGACATGCAGAACTGTCAGGGGCACCAGGCAGTCGTCACAATATGGTATAGGGCGCCGCTCAATCAAGTAGCCATGGGTGAGGCACATATGGCCAATCCTCAGTCTACACAGCGCTATCTCCATTTGTCAAGATCTCTGATAAGATGAGCTCCATGTTGTTACACTGTCCTTGAATGTTCTCAGTTTATTGTTTCTCGTGTTCAGCCACAGCTCGCGCCATATGTGGTGAACGCTGGTTCTGATGTGGGGATAGTGGTCGTGACATGGGACGTCCTCCCTATAAATGGCCGCGTCCGACGAGGCAGCGCCCACCGCCGCCTCATCCGCCCTCTCCTTTACCCGCACCCCCACGTGTCCCGGGACCCAGAAGATGCTTATCGTTTTTCCCGCCTCCACCAGGCGCAAAAGCCAGGCCAGGATTTCATAAAAATAAAAAAAAATAAAAATAAAAATAAAAAATAAATACAAATAAAAGTAAAAAAATTAATAATAAATAATTTAAAAATAAATAAATAAATAAAATGAAAAAATCAAAATAATAATAATAAAAACAAATAAAACAAATAAATAAAACAGAAAAAGAAATTAAAATACAAATAAAACAATAAAATCAAAAATAAATCAATAAAAATACAAAAGAGGAGGAGAAAAAAGAAAGAGAATGGGAAATGAGAAAGAAAAGGGGAAAAGAAAGAGAAAGGGAGGGCAGAACAAAGGACATAAAAGCATCATAGAGCATAGTACATGTCAGGAATAATCAGAGATTGAGGGTCGAAAGAACATAGACATAAAATAATAGAGGAAGGGATAACAGTAGAGTATATCACAGGCACGGCACATGTTTCCCCCCTCCCACATGCAGGAGGACGGACACATGGGCGGCCGCAGGAAGGCAACACATAAAACTGCTCTCCAATTAATCTAACAAAGTCTACATAAAATAATCTATTGTCCTTATTCAGTTAATCCACATAATAACCATCAGTAAAGTCAGGTTTCTAATGCATTTCAACTACCCAAGGTTAGTAACTAGGTCATGCCCTACACTGTGCCTCACATGAGTATCCTGATACTATGCAAAGGTCCAGCCTGGGCAGGACAGCCTGGAGCTTTCTTACTGCCAATGCAGCAACAAAATAAGAATTACTTTATTAATCAATAAGTGTCAAACAAGGAACTCCTGTGGGCAGGGTTGTGAAGGAATTAGGGGGTCGTGATATGAAAGGTTGGAATCAGCAGCATTCCTTACATGAGGCAGACAGACAGAACAAAAATACCTAGGAAAACTGCTGAGAATGCTGCTGGTTGCCAGGGACTGCAAAAATGGCAGTCTGAGGGGGGGGATATGAATTGATCTAGGTTAGTTCCAACATATGTTAGTGTTAATTTGTCTATGGTAGTAACTACGGTTACCATAATGTTAATAGATGAATGGTTATCAGATTGAGTTTATTACATGCGAGGAGCAGAGGAATGAGGCTAGAGCTTCAACAATTGCTGACTGGGTTGTCAGCGGGAAGGGGCCTCCTCCCAAGAGATTTTTCAAGTTGGGGTGACATTAAGTACTGCCAGCTTATGTAACATTTGAGTGCGGGCCACAGAATGATTTTTGTGCATTCAAAAATAAGGTGGTAAATGGTTTCAACAGAACCACAGGAGCAGAGTGGATTAGGAGCCAAACCAAAACAAGCCAGGTGTGATCGGAGACCAGCATGACCCGTACGTAGGTGAGCTACAGCTGTCTCAATTGCCCGATTTGGGTGTGAGGCCCACGGCCATGTGCCTAGATTGTCCTTAACCTGAGCAATGAAGAGCCCCTTTCCAGATCTTCTCATTTCCTGATGCCATGATGTGCACCAACTAACAGAGATCGCATCATCTATCGATCTCCCCAACTCCTTGCTCGGAGTGGTCAATGTACGATACGGGAGGGCGTGTGCTTCTCGGGCAGCAAGATCTGCTGCTTCATTTCCAAGTATTCCACAGTGGCTGGGAATAAACTGGAGCATTGTTGCATGGGAAGAATTCAGCGACAACAGTTTGGCTTGAAGTTTAAAAACCAGCGGCAAGTAGTGTTCAGGTTTCCTATCTTTAATCAGAAACAATGAGCTTTGTGAATCAGTAAAATAACAAATTTTTCATCCAAAAGTAGGTTATTTTGCGCCCAAGTGAGAGCCTCCTGTATAGCAAATAGTTCTGATTCCAATACTTGTACTTCTGGGCGGAGCTTCCAGTTGAGAGAAACTCCCCTGGATGGGACCACCACAGCAGCAGATGTGGAGCATGTGGGTTCTTCTACTTGTGACCCATTTGTGTAGGCAACCACACAGTTTGTGTACTTATTTTGGAAAAGATCATGAAACATTTGCGTGATGGCAGCAGGTGAGAGAGATGACTTTGGGATGCTGTTAAAATTGGTAAAAATATTATTGTCAACATTGAACCATGGAGGCAGAGGTGAAATCAAAGGGGATGCAATGAAGCG
>NW_025943481.1:0-533 GCF_000764305.2 Hyalella azteca | reverse complement strand
CTGTTCGAGTACGTTAAAATGTCGAGAAATTTCGTGAATTAGAGGAATGAATTTTCGTAGCCTGAAAATTTTTAATTAATTTTCGATTTTAACAATCATTTTCGCATTGATAGTAAGTCATCAATTAACGATTTGTGACGTCATCGTAACGACACTTTTGTTTTGACCGACAATTTTATTGGCAATGAAACGACATTGAAAAGTAGCAGTTTTCTACAATTTTTTTTGTCAGAATATTATTGAGATAAATTATTGCTTTTATTGGATTTATGTGCTGAATTTATTATATAAATTACTTTATTTCGTTGATCGAATTTCATAGTGGCAGATATTATAGTATCGGCTATCAATAGATGTCGTGTCACTACAGCGGCTGTATAACGAGTGACCAAGTTATTGAGGTGTGGAACAAATTTATTATTAAAATTGTTGACCTTAGCCTATACTTTCAAAAAAAGTTAAGAGATCGTAAGTTCATCAGCCAATCATTGGCGGCCTTTCAAGCCAAATCCACCAATCATAGACAAGAAAAT
>NW_025943480.1:0-16938 GCF_000764305.2 Hyalella azteca | reverse complement strand
CTCTGTGTAAGTGCAGGCGATAGTGCACCTAACTCTGCGTAGGTACAGGCGATAGTGCACCTAACTCTGTGTAAGTGCAGGCGATAGTGCACCTACCTCTGTAATGGTGCCGACGATAGTGCACCTAACTGTGTAGGTGCAGGCGATAGCAAAGCTCAGTTCTTAGATTTGCGCACAAGAATACTTAATTTAAAACATGCAATTTTTTCTCATATTCTGAAGTTAAAAAACATTTATGGTTCCAATAATGTAGACTTAAACCCATCAATAATTTTGAAGCCTTGCTTGAAGAGAAAATAAATATTGGCTTATAAAAGCAAAGTAATTTTAACGAAGGGTTGCGCGTGTGCAGCTTTACTAAAGGTTATTTCGCGAAAGATGGTTGCAGAAACTTTGGGAACTCCAAAACTGAAGCAATTATATATATACGGGGTTGGGAAGAAAAAAATTTGAGAAAACTGCTCAAGAAGCTTTTAAGTGGAAAGAGAGTGCTTGCACATTACATTTTGAATGTTCAGTCGTTGTTTCCATGGGGTTTGCTAAAGTTTTGTCTATAACTTACAGGGCTCTGGAAAACGTTTTCCCAGGAGATCGCCACTACATCTTGACGCGTTCGTCCTACATCGGTACGGGTCACTTCGCCTTCCATTGGCTTGGCGATAATTTCGCCACGTGGGAAGACATGGCCGCTTCCATCATAGGCGAGTAATTAATTTTCAAGTGCAAATGATCTTCTTCTACCGCATGGAAAAATGTCGCGAAAACAAATTCATCGATGATTCACACGGTCTTTGTAGATCATACGGTGGCAGAAATATGTCATAAAAACAAGTTCATCGATGATTTCGACAGTCATCGTTCTTTTCAATTCCAGGAGTACTGGAGTTCAACATGTTCGGCGTACCGATGGTAGGACCTGATATTTGCGGTTTCTACGGTCATCCAAGTGAAGAGCTGTGCACGCGCTGGCAAGAACTCGGTGCCTTCTATCCATTCAGGTAAAATTTCCAACTATTTTATTTTATGGTGAAGATCTTTCTTTGAAATACTATATTGTGTTTTAGCTAATATTCTAATTATTGTTAACTGTTATCTCTTAATATTTCAGTCGCAACCACAATGGATTCGGTGAGCCTGACCAAGACCCAACGGCGTGGCCGCAAGTTGCCAATATCACCCGTCAATATATGTTGACGCGTTATCGCTATCTGCCCTACCTCTACGCTCTTTTCCATCGGGTTAGTGACAGGATATTCTCCTCTTGAATTGTTTCTCAACTAATTGCATATTTACTTACAAACAATTTGTTGTGAAAGTAAGTTCAAGGGTGATTTCTACTCTTTCGTTGTGCAGGCTCAAATGAACGACAATTCGATCATTAAATTCACATGATCAATTAATCCCATATGTGACCCAAAACCCTTATTTATTTTAGTAACTATAAGTTTTTAATGCAAGTACAAGGATTATAATTAATTATCTTCCGTTTTACAGGCTCACATGAGCGGCAACTCGGTAGCGCGGCCGCTCTTCAACGTCTTCCCTTCAGATTTGGACGCGCGGCGCGTGAGCGATCAGTTCTTCTGGGGTGACGGCATCATGGTGGCGCCCGTGCTCACCGAGGGCGCCGTCAGCAGGAGCGTCTACTTCCCGCAGGTGATAAAACAACCTTTGTTATTGTTGTTGTTCCTATGGCGTTGTTATCTTGAAGTCCTCTACTCTAGATGATAGGGATTACCATGTNATATTATATTATATTATATTATATTATATTATATTATATTATATTATATTATATTATATTATATTATATTATATTATATTATATTATATTATATTATATTATATTATATTATATTATATTATATTATATTATATTATATTATATTATATTATATTATATTATATTATATTATATTATATTATATTATATTATATTATATTATATTATATTATATTATATTATATTATATTATATTATATTATATTATATTATATTATATTATATTATATTATATTATATTATATTATATTATATTATATTATATTATATTATATTATATTATATTATATTATATTATATTATATTATATTATATTATATTATATTATATTATATTATATTATATTATATTATATTATATTATATTATATTATATTATATTATATTATATTATATTATATTATATTATATTATATTATATTATATTATATTATATTATATTATATTATATTATATTATATTATATTATATTATATTATATTATATTATATTATATTATATTATATTATATTATATTATATTATATTATATTATATTATATTATATTATATTATATTATATTATATTATATTATATTATATTATATTATATTATATTATATTATATTATATTATCTGTCTCTTATACACATCTAGATGTGTATAAGAGACAGATATTATATTATATTATATTATATTATATTATATTATATTATATTATATTATATTATATTATATTATATTTTATAAAAGAGTATGTAATAATGAGAGTGTAATGTGAGTTAAGTTGGCGAATTTAATTCTATTTGAATTAAAATTAATTTTGAAGCTATAAATTTTCAAAATATGGCATTGTGACCGTTTTCTGGTGAGATTAATGACAAAAAAAAACGTTTAATTTACGACTCAAGCTTCCCATTGGGAATTCTGTGCAATATCGTATATCTTTATTGATTTCTTAAGTAAGAGTTCTCAAAATTTTGCTTTTAAAATTGTTATGTTATTATGCTAAGGTAGTCGCAGCTGAACTCGAATTAAAGTATCCTATACATTTAATCCTTTTGTTTAATAAGTAAAACATAATTATAGCAACACTCGCTGTCGTTTCCTTGGTCAGTTTCCGACAAATTGGTCCCATCACATTCGAGGATCAGTTCATCCAGTTCACTGTTCGGCTGGCCTCTGAATATCTTTACGGCTTTGGAGAGAACATTCACCCTTCAATCGCCCACAGCTTCACGCCTCGGGTTACTTACCCCATGTTCACGAGGGATCGAGAAGTTTCTGCAGTGAGTGTCACAATCACCCGAGCATTAGAATTTGTTTCAATTTGATTATAATATAATATTGTTTCAATTTTGTTGCGAATATTGTTTCAATTTGATTATGTCCTAAATTATCCATATGGGCCTACATTCAGTTTTTCCTTTACTCTGAAGATATCTAATTAGCTCCGAATTCTATTTATACTAAATGGAAATTAGTTTAGTTTCGTACTAGAAGATTTAAATCCCTGTCGTATATGAATTAAAATTTCCATGCATTGTTTAAATAATGTATGGGGGGTTTCTAATATCAGTATTTTTTTCTTGAGTATTTTCAAAACGTGTTTTCCTCTCACAGACGGAGCCTCCTTTGAACCACTATGGTACATACCCTTACTACATGAACATTGAGGATGACGAGGGTAACACTCACTCTGTCCTCTTCCTCAACTCTAACGCCATGGGTGAGCAACTGAATATTTCTTTACTCAACGATAAAAGTTAGTTTAACATTCATATAGAAATTAATATGCTTTTGGCGAGTCTTTCCGATTCATCTTCGTTGTATGACTGAATTTATTGAGTCACACACGAACTTCTGGAAAATAATGGAAAGGCCAATATCAGTCATGGAGTGAAAGCCATTACGGTCGATTTGTCAGAGTAAAAAGTAAGACATAATACCTGCAATATCTCTGATTGTATAGTAAGAGTCTAATGAATGCATTACTGATCATAACATTAAAGTCGATAATACTCGTATAGTTGTAGCCCAAATCTATTAGCATCGTAGAACGCAGGATAGCTCGTATCATTTCGGAGAGTAAAATTTCTGGTGGCATTTAGCGTTATTTTTGATTCATCGTTTCCGACTGCCCACTTCAACTGCTACTTGGCGTTCGAAAGTGACGAAAACCTAAGCGTTTTTTTCAACAAATTGTGATTAAATTTGAGTTAATGCATACTTCTGATTGCAGCACAGTTGATAATTTCACATTCACCTCTCAGAATACTCGACTTTCCTGCTGGACGACGGTACCCCGGCGCTGACTCTCCGCTCCATCGGAGGGGTCATCGACTTACACATCTTCACGGGGCCCACGCCTGAAGAAGCTACGATGCAACTAAACACGGTCAGATAACAGAGCCCTGTTCTAATCTATGAAAATAATGAAAATGTGAATAAATTTTGGTTTTTATGCTCAAGAAAAATAAGGAATCATGTTTATTGGATCTGGAACTTTCAATGGAGCCTTTTTTCATTCATTCTCACTTATTATACGCAACACAAGAACTAAATTTTCAATGTTATCAAACTTCTACAATTCATTTTGCTCCAACATGTGGAATATATCTAAAATTCTAAATTTTCCTTGCATTTTAAGAGATTAATTAAGTTTCGACATCGATCATATCATCATTCAATAGCACGATTTCTTAAAACATGTTTTAGCTTATTTTCTCATATATGGAAAAAAATGCACTTTTGTGCTCGCCATGTCCGTCTGACTGTCCGTCCATGACTTCACGTTTTCGTCGACGAGAAAATGCGCTCTCTGTCACTCACTGCAGTGAGTACTGAGTTATATTTATTCCACAAATGAGAAAATGCGATCTCTGTCACTCACTGCAGTGAGTACTGAGTTATATTTTCTACTTGGTGTACAGGCGATAGGCAAGCCAACCTTCCCTCCCTACTGGGCGCTGGGCTTCCAGTTGAGCCGCTGGGGCTACAACTCCACTGATGGAGTCCGGGCCGTACGGCAGCGCATGGTCGACGCCGGCATCCCGCAGGTATTCCCAAGTGTGATATAAATAACGTTATATATTGTAAAATTGCTATTTATATATTATTCTATTTCTGAAGAGCTTATAAGAATGCAGCAATGTCATTAGTTTTCAAAACTACAACTGCTGAAGCAATACGACTGTGAAAAAATCCTGAGTAGTTGGCGTTTATTTGTACTCATGCGGTCTACTAACATTTATAAAGACCAATGGTTAGTTAATTTTGATAACATAACATAGTTATGTCGGCGCTGAAGATTAGGCCTGATGTGGCCTGTCGCCGATTCTTACTTTTCGTGCCTTGTTACAGAAGATCTAAAATCGTGTCGTTTGACCGGATCTTTTCAGGACTGACGAAAGTTTGAAATAGCTACTAGACTTCCACCGGGTTCGATTTGGTTCTAGGCATTTCAAATCTGAACATATATTTTTCCATAGCTTTATCTAGTCTGTTCTTGAACGCGTTCATACTCGGAGCGTCAACGATGTAATCGGTGAAGCTGTTCCACATGTAGGTGACTTGAAGCGAGAAAAAATGTTGTCGCGTGTAGAAGTTGCAGCGCAATTTTTTTGGTTTGCAAATAAACAATATAATCGTATCATTTATTTTTCAGGACGTGCAATTTGTTGATGGTGATTACATGGACTCATACTACGACTTCTCTTACAACCACGTCAACTACACCGACCTGCCTGAANTGATGAACTGCTTGCTGATAACGTCAGGATGGTTCTGATCGTGGTGAGTGTTGGCGGACGAAGAAATATCCATGGGAAATTTCTCAAAAAAATTACAACATATTTTTTTTTTCGAGAAAATTTGGCGAGTATTTTATTGATAGTCAGTTATTTCTATTAGATATAAATGGAATCATAGCTGAGAATGCAATAGCAGTTTAGGGCAATATTTTATTGTAACAGCGAGATGTGGTGCCGTTAAATTTTCCTCAATAATGATATATTTGGGGCTAAAAATATAAAGGAGACTGTCATCTATTTAATTTTGGTACAATTGCAATGGCGAGAGTATAACAGGCTTGCACAGTTTGATACAAATCGGCTTGATATATGCGTTGCAGTCCCATTCACCGAAGTATTATGCATTCCACGGATTTTTGAACAACCATAAAAGTAAAAAATTACCATAAAAGGGAGACTAATGCCCAAACGCGATCTCAATACGACCTAAAATGACTTTAATGCTGAAAATTGTCCACTATACCGTAGAAAAGACATCCAAACACGAATAAAATCTCCTATAATAAATCAAAGCCCTCCAAATGCAATGGTTTAGCTATCATGATAATTTTAAACCTTTTACGAGTGATATTGGTATGATCGAAACCAAGTTATGATCATATTGGTATGATCGAAGCAACCAACTAGTATGATCGAAATGCTATCTTATGATGAAAACATAACAAAAGTAAATGAATGCTTTGAATTCCTCAGGACCCTGGCATAGCCGTCAACACGGCCCTCAACCCGCCCTACAACTCTGGCCGAGCCAACAAGGTCTTCATTAAGGTAAATTTTAAATAATTAATAATTATAATTATGATGATATTAATTGTTAAAAATATAATAATAATAAACAATCGGTTTTTTTATTTACGAATGATTGATTACTTACAGATAAGTTAGTCAGGTAGATGAGTATTTTTTATTTTAGATTTGATAGTGAATTATTCAATTATGGTTTAATAAATAACTAATCTAACGAGGAAATACGTTTAAATACCACTCAGTCTGTTATTCAGCCTCAATTCAATCATTTAATACATTACTTTAAGTGTTGTATGATAAACTAGTGCCATGAATAAAATTTCAGCTGACTGAACCTTCACTCCCAATCTAATATGAATATTAAATCTTAGCTTAATTACTCCTATGATCGAGGTTGTCTCGGAAATATTTAATACGTGACTTTTCTGTCTTTGATTTTTACCATGCGGTCACTCTTGTATGGTTCTTGTATTCTATCTTCTTGTTGATTCACGACTGTAATATTCGTATACGAGTTCATTTTTTCGTTGATTTTAACCCTGCAGTAAACTCTTGGTGCATTCTATGTTCTTGATGAATGCTCGACTGTAATATTCGTATATGACTTCAGTTTTTTCGTTGATATTAACCCTGCAGACACTTTTGATCCATTTTATGTTTTTCTTGAATATATGACTGTAATATTCGTATTAAACTTAATTTTTCGTTGATTTTAACCCTGCAGGAAACTCTTTGTGCATTCTATCCTCTTGTTAAATATTCGACTGTAATATTTTTGTGCAGTGGATGACTCCAGACCTGGTGCCCGCTGACCAGCCAATTGAAGGCGACGACTTCGTGCTCGGCAACGTGTGGCCAGAAGAAATGGTCGCCTTCCCTGATTTTCTCAATTCCGAAACTAAGCGCTGGTGGGCCGACGAGATCGGCAGATTCCACGCGGTAAATTCACATTTTCTTCTCAGCAATAATAAAAATTTAAATTTAGAGGCTCAAATTTAAACCCAATACCAATTGTGATTTTCAGACCTCCTGATAAATTTTTTATGTGATCGAAGCACGTGTCTGAAAGCGATATACCAGTGGAAATTTCGAAAATGATTCAAAATAAACTTGCATTCTCGCATATTCACGAAAATATTAGTGAGTAAATTGTATTTATAGATTTTTTACTCTACTAAGTAGAAGAAATTAATGAATGAATTCGAAGCAAAAATGTGAATTTTTTTAAAATTGCAGTCGGTGCACTTTGACGGACTGTGGATCGACATGAATGAACCGGCAAACTTCGAGACTAACCTCGGGACGGCCGGCCACCTGCAGTGCCCCGATAACCAGTGAGATATATGAGACTACAAAAGCTTTACGTCGTATATATGTCTCCAAAAATTTTCATATAACATGAAAAAATAACGGTTGGTATTCTTCATACTTGGAACAAATTCGGCTTAACATTTGCGTCACAGTCATATGTTTGTGTTATAAATCATTCAGTCCATAAATTCACCAACTGTTCACCTAAAAACACGCAACAAATTGAGTCTTGAAAAAGATATAAAATTTTAAATGAACCGTGCAGCTTTGAGAACCCACCGTACCCGACGCTTGCAGCCACCGTGTCCAACAACGCCGTCAAGCAGCTGTGCGACAAGACGCTCTGCATGTCGTCCGCAGGCAGCGACGGCAGCAGAAATTTCCTCTTCTACGACACACACAGTCTCTTCGGACACGCTGAGTCTGAAGCGACCTCGCAGTAAGTACAAGCGATAGTGTCTGATAGTAGGTGCAGGCGATAGTGCACCGACCTCTTTGCAGACGATAGTGCACATAACTCTGTAGGCGCAGGCGATAGTGCACCTACCTCTGTAATGGTGCCGACGATAGTGCACCTAACTCTGCATGTGTAGGTACAGGCGATAGTGCACCTAACTCTGTGTAAGTGCAGGCGATAGTGCACCTAACTCTGCGTAGGTACAGGCGATAGTGCACCTAACTCTGTGTAAGTGCAGGCGATAGTGCACCTATTCTTCCACTACGTCAGTTTGTTCTGTAGACGCTAGTCTGCATTATATATATGTTTATTGACGCATTACAAGTTCATGACGTATCTCTACAACATCTTCCACTACGTCAGTTTGTTCTGTAGACGCTAGTCTGCATTATATATATGTTTATTGACGCATTACAAGTTCATGACGTATCTCTACAACCTCTTCCGCTACGTCAGTTTGTTCTGTAGACGCTAATCTGCATTATTAAAATGTTTCTTGACGCGCTACAAGTTCTTGCCGTATCTCTACAACCTCTTCCACTACGTCAGTTTTTTCCGTAGACGCTAGTCTGCATTATATTATATATATGTTTATTGACACACTACAAGTTCATGACGTATCTCTACAACCTCTTCCACTACGTCAGTTTGTTTTGTAGACGCTAGTCTGAATTATATATATGTTTATTGACGCACTACAAGTTCATGATGTATCTCTACAACTTCTTCCACTACGTCAGTTTGTTCTGTAGACGCTAGGTCGCTCTATAAACATACTTTATAAATTAGGTGACTCGTTAATTTCAAAATTCATCTCGTGAATTCTTGTCGTTATGTTCGGTTTACAGCTTCAAGTGTCGTCATTTAATCTCCTGTGCGACCCGAAACCTTGATATAATTTTATTCACAATAAGCTTTGAGTGTATGTATATCAGTGAAGATTAAATTTCTTCCGTTGTGCAGGCTCACATGAGCGGCAACTCGGTAGCGCGGCCGCTCTTCAACGTCTTCCCTTCAGATTTGGACGCGCGGCGCGTGAGCGATCAGTTCTTCTGGGGTGACGGCATCATGGTGGCGCCCGTGCTCACCGAGGGCGCCGTCAGCAGGAGCGTCTACTTCCCGCAGGTGATAAAAAACTACCTTTAATATTGTTCTTTTTGTTGCTGTTTTGGGTGTCGTTATCTCAAAGTCCTCTACTTTAGATGACAGGATTTTCCACGTACATACTCCCGTAAAATTTACAACCGGAAAGTGCGTATATTCTTGAGGTGTTTACGGAAGCCTGATAAGTCCCTTTGGGAAAATGATCTCTTTCTGGCATGTGGAGGCTTAGTATAAAAAATATAACTCAGTATTCACTGCAGTGAGTGACAGAGAGCGCATTTTCTCGTCGACGAAAACGTGAAGTCACGGACGGACAGACAGACAGACGGACAGACGGACGGACGGACATGGCGAGCAGAATAGCGCCTTTTCCATAAATGAGAAAATGCGCTAAAAAGCTTTTCATAGTAGTAACTTTGAAATAATGATCTATCTCTCGATTAGACAGGAATATTTGTTTCAAGAAAGAATAATAAATTTATTTATACATGTAGTATCGCTTAAACTTAACATAACATAACATAACATAGCATAACATAACATAACATAGTGATGTCGGCGCTGAAGAGTAGGGCTGATGTGGCCTGTCGCCGATTCTTGTACTTTTCGTGCCTTGTTCACAGAAGATCCAAAAGCATGTCCTTTAACCGGATGGTTTCAAGACTGACGATAGTTTGAAGTTGCTACTAGACAGTTCCACCAGGTTTGATATGGTGCTAGGCATTTCAAGTCTGAACATATATTTCTCCATAGCTTTACCTAGTCTGTTCCTGAACGCGTTTTTACTTGGAGCGCCAACGACGTAATTGGGAGGCTGTTCCACATGTCGGTGATTCGAAGCGAGAAGAACTTGTTCAATTCAATAATGATGGAAAAGAGTCGCAGTTGAGAGATGAACTCCCAACGAACGTTACTTCATTGCTGATGTGTCGGGCAGGGCGTGTGGTACGCGCTGGACTCGGAAGAGGTGGAGGCCGTGGGCCCCGTCACTCAGGTCGTCGACGCGCCCATTCAGCGCA
This sequence comes from Hyalella azteca, assembly GCF_000764305.2. Lineage (NCBI taxonomy): Eukaryota > Metazoa > Arthropoda > Malacostraca > Amphipoda > Hyalellidae > Hyalella > Hyalella azteca. Next base: position 6,728 of record NW_025943480.1, on the reverse strand, counting down.
TCCCCGTCTACTTCAGAGGAGGCTCCATCATCCCCTTCCAAGAACCTGCCACTACCACCGCGGAAAGGTGGAGTATTACTAATTACATCCCAAATAGATTACAAACGGGAACCTACACAATTGCCAGGAAGTGGTGCGTTGCCAACTACACTTGCCATCGAATAGAAGTAAACAACGTCTGTTATTATCAGGATTGCTCAATTTTATGTCTTTACTTGTGCAGTCGCCTGAACGACTTCGGGCTGCTGGTGGCGCTGGACGCCGCGCTGCAGGCGAGCGGTGAGGTGTTCTGGGACGACGGGGAACAGGAGCACATCATGTCTGAGACCTACAGCGCCGACGTGGTCTTTGATGAGGTAGCGCAGTTGTTGTTTCTTATTATGTAGTTATTGTCATTAATAAATTTTATATCCAGGTTTTTTCTGTTTAAGTGACTGGTTTTTACTCTTACATTTATGTGATTTATGAAGGTCTTTATTAGGTGCATGATGGTTACTAGCGGGCAATTGAAAGAAAGATGGATGTTAGAGGTTAAAGTGTGATATTTTGACGATATCTTATGTTTATGAATCAAAGCCTGAAGACATGGAAACTTTTGCACATTGCTGGACGTGATCCACAACGTTTGATAGGAATTATATTTTAATGTGGCCCCTTTAATGCTATTATCGGACATTTCTACGAGGGTTATTTATTGCAATTTCATAGTTAAATAACATCTAATCTTATTCCAACATAAGTACCGTGCGTTATGAATTCATAATAAAACCAGTACTTCAAACATGCGCAAGTCGCATAAGGAGTTTCGTTTCGCATTAATGGAGGTTACCACTGATATATTTCTATTAAGTTTTTACGACGTTTGCCAATATTTTTAATACAGGGTCTACATACTTTTTCTTTTTAATTTAAATAATTTATCGTTTGTGATCATTTGAAAGTAGTTGATCCATTATATGAGCCGTAACAACTTTTTCATTTGTCGTGAATGAAATCTTTGGGCATATTGTATACTACATATGTACGAAAAGTCTTTTTACTGACATAAGATGAACACCTCGACAAGTTTTATCCTGCATTCTGTATAATGAAATTACAGTATCTTCTAAAACAATTAACATTATTTTTCTTTCATATTTTATTTCTTTCCCGTCTACTATATTTTTACTAGAACTCCATCTAAGCTTACCCAATAATTGGGCATTCTTTTGAAATTAAACAATTTACATTTAGCGAGACTGGAATACGTTAATAGAATCGGTACATTTATTTTCACACTTGACCTTTCAATTCTTTTCGAATACTAGAGAATACTAGAGAAGCTAACGAATGATTGCGTTTTGCTACTGATTTCCCAATGCTCCGTGTAATTGAATTTTATATATGTGAGTGATATAAATTAAGAAGTACTCTTAATCACATATAATTGAGTCATAATTACGTATAACAAAATTTTAATCACGACGATTCATCAGGGCCAGATGGTAATGACTGGAAAGTTTGACCGCACGGCGGCGGCCGGAGTGAACCTTGGCAGCGTCCGCGTGCTCGGACTGCCTGCAAGCCCGACCGCCATTTCCGTCAACGGCGTCGACACCGACACATTCACGTACGATTCCGCGACGCAGGTGCTCGTGCTCAGCCTTAACCTGCCGCTTAACGAAGACTTCAGCATCGTCTTCAGCTAAAATAACTTTTAATTGCTTCAATAATGCCTAATCGTGCAGAGTTTTTTAAATGTGAGATATCTGCTGATTGGATTGAATATTAAAATGTAAAAGCCTTTTTGTCTTTGTTTCATTTACAGAAATTTTTTCTATAATACTGTGGTACCTCGATACTCGACCCCCCTTTATACTCGACCAAATCGTTGCTTAACCAAAAAAAAAATCGAGTAGAAAATGCATCGGACCTCGTGAAATCGAGTAGATCAGTAGAAATGCATAGAATCTCGAACAGAATTTTGGTAGTACTCGTACTGGTTGACTGCCCATCCATACATGCATAGCTTCATCAACTGCCATGCCCAAGAATTAAAATATGTCCATTTAAATGGAAGTTTTGATCCGAACAATAAAATTAACGCTATTTCCGCAAAAAAGTCGGAAGGAGTAATGCCATTTTTTTTAATTGAAGTAGATGGAGAAAATTCAATTAAATTACAGCTTGATAGTTTCCCTTTTAGTTTATTTGAATATATTGTAAAAAAATCCTTTAGCGTCGTTACCGCCTTTAATCGAGTTTTCATCCGCGATTTTCTCCAATATCATGCAAAATTGTGAAAAATTCGTCCATATGAATTATGTTATAATTGTCCATACCATCTCGTAGTGACTCAATTTATGCATATTTCTTATGCTTGCCCACGAAGGCGCTGCTAACAAATTAGTATGACTATAATGGTGCGGCAGATATTAAACCCTACATTGTTGACAAAGATGATGATGATGATCAATGTGCGTAAAAACCTAGCGACTAACTCTTTCGAGCAGGAAGGAACCATAAGCATTGTACAGACACGGCTAGGTATCATATAAAAGTCCGCTGCCAGTCGATGTTGGATACAAATTGTAAAATTATCTCTTGAAATTTCAATCTCTTAAACTTAATTTAATTTTCTTTTTGATTTATTAAGTTTTGTGATACCCTGCCATATATGCAAGGCCGCCGTTTTATTCTCCCTCATTAAGATTAGATTGTTACTTTTGAATGCTCCACATCGGCTTCTATATCATACATAGTACTTGGGTAGTAAAATTTCTCCAGCACCATAATCGCAGCTGGGTGGGAGACAAGGTACATCAGATGTGTTCGATCGAGTTCTAATTCGAAATTTTAATTGAAAAATTTCACTTATATTGAGGAAACTGTTAGGGAACACAGTGCATTAGAGTTTTATTAAAAGTTACGTATATATAATTTTGGTTATAAGTCACCTCGGATGTGACCTCGTTTATATATGCTCTACACTTATTCATTTCATTGTGATCCACCACAGAGAGGGGCTCTGAAGTCATGTTTTGAAATACGGTTCAGATAATGCGCGCATATATTTTGGATTTGGAGTCTTTTATGTTAGTATATTTATTTTATTCAAAATTTGTATTTATCCTTACTACTGGCCGAACGATCGCGCAAGCCAAGTTAGTGTGTCCTGGTAGAACGCATGCCGGAGGCCAGCTTAGCCCAACTTTACACATTAATTACTTCCTGTCCGAACCTGAGGCGAGTGGTGCAGAATCAAGTGGACAAAAGAAGAAGACTTCAATCACATTCCTTTCCGTGGGTAAGAAAGCTAGGGGGGAATAACGGCCTATGAAGTCAGTTCTTTGCGCCATAACGCAGTATGGTCAAAGCGTAATCATGCCCAAGTTGAACGTGGTCATACTGCATCTGGCCAAACCTATTCCCGTCCAACCTCTTCTGGCCTAATCTACACGCGTTGCAACATTTCACCACGCAAAACGAATCTTACCTAACCTCATTGGCTGCTGGACATTGGAGAGGAGAGGCGAGTGAGAAGATAGAGCTATTTATTGGCTGCAAAAAGCTTCTCAGTCGTGGCAACGTTAATAGGTTGGGACAGAAGATGTAAGGCCATAGTAGGTGCGGCCGGATGCTGAACTGCCTGTTTATGAGCGGGCATGCTGAAGTTTGGCTGAAGCCCTACGTCGCTATTATCTTTAAGCTATGTAGCACTGGTGCGGATTACGGTGTTCCAGTGTAGACTGTGGCTTCTATCAGTCACTGAGACTGCGTAAAGTTATTGCATGCTGGAGCTGAGTGTTGGCTCCATGGCTTATTTTACAAAACAGACTAGATGAAGCTATGCAGGAGCATATGTTCAGTCTTAAAATGCCTAGCAAATTACAGACCAGGCAATAAGTCCAGCAGCAATCTCGATCAATCGTCAGTTATGGAAAGATCGGGTTCCAAAGGCCGGATCCCTTGTGAATCAAGTCACGAAAAGTTCAAGAATCGGCAACAGGCCATGGGCCTATTTCTTCAATGCCGACACTTCTATTCTATTCTATTCTAAGGGTAAAATTGGTCGATCGATCAGGGCTGCGCTCCGTCCTAGTGACCCCGACGAAACAGGCAAAGCGTATCAGCGATTGTGATCTGAGAAGTTTTAAGGAAAACTACTGACTCGGATCAGAAATTTTTCCAACAGTTAGGTTTTTTTCAATTTAAATTAATAGTGAATGTGACAAATTTCATGAATTCATCGTATGCAATGGTTAAGTTCTCATCAACGTTGTACGAGGTAATTCGCACTGCGTTATTTTCTGTGCAAGTAGTTGTATTTCGTATTAACTCTGTCTTCGCAAAGAAAAAATTTCTGATTGTTAATTCCCCAAACGGCTGCAAAATTTTATTTCTTCATAGCTACAATATTATTCTGAATTATAGGGTAAATGCATAAATTCATTTCTAGATAATTCGTACGTGACCTACAGACTCGACTGTAAACGTTAGAGATTTAATGTTTTCATTGCCCTAACTCTTTTTCAGCTACCTAGGCTTATGACCAAATGAATTAGGTCACACGTTCGCTGTCGTTTGGTTGTGACTATTCTTTATATTGTGATTTTTTCGATTGCAGAACCACAAGCTAAATTAAACAACCAAAGTTAGTTGAAGATAGTTGACAGGAATTATATTTCCATAAATTGTTACTGGATTTTTATTAGTATGTGCATTCAAAATTCATCATTTCAACCCCAAATTTAAGGCAGAATTAAATTTCCAAACTATTTCTTCGACACTTCTGTTCATGATGATAATATACTTGCAGAAATGGTGAGAAATGGATAAACATACGAAATTTGAAGTCAAATTAAAACGAATATTTTGCTACTCAGATGAGGTAGTAGATTTCTCATGAAAATTTCACTAAATGTGAAACTAATGAAACTTTAAAATCTTCCTTATTTTGCTGAACGCTGTTCCATTAGTGAATTTATAAGGATAACCTAAACGTCAGTTGCTCGGTGTTACCGAATTGATACTCCCAGCAATTTTATACTCCCGTTATCTCGAGCCGCGTTGATAAAAATGAAATGCGTATTAACTAAAGCCATGTTTAAATTCACATTATGTATGCTTAGAACAAACACCTAACCTCATGACTCCCGTTGCATAATGCGAAAGAGCTTTTTCTTCGTCGACTTATAAAATTATTTAAATTTAATTCCGATCTTTGGCTCCAATACCTTCGTGCCCGTTTCTTCTGGCTCAATTCTTTGGCTCAAGTCTTTTGTGCACTAATATGTAAATTTGTGCAAACTTTGCCAGTTGCTTTTACGAGTATGCTCCGGAAAATTATCAATCGATCACTTTCGCTATTGATTAAAATGAGTATCCAACTTACTGCGTTACCAAGGAAAAATTATTTCTGCTGAGTAATTCTGACAATTTGTTTTTTAGCAATCGCCACTGCATGAGAGTTTTTTGTCAGAAGTCTTGCGTTCATGCAGAAGTTCTCACGATAGACTTGTAAACATGGGCATTTCCAAGGGCAACCATTTCATTTATTCTAAAAACAAATTCAGATTCCACTTTTTCGTGTATTTTTTTAATTTCCAAATAAGCATGATCTGCTTTCGATCTAAGCATGATCTGCTTTTCGATCTAAGCATGATCTGCTTGTCGATCTAAGCATGTGAATATGTATTAATGAGAGTATATTAATTTTCAAGTAATCGATTCTTAACAAATATTGCTGCAAGTTGATCTGTCGGCGACGTGTCTTCTCCGCAATCTATAAAAGGTTATCTTGTCTGTCCTCTGCAACGAGGTTTTGCTTATCTGTGCACCTGGCGATGTCTCTGCCAATGTTCGTTTAAGTAGCCGTACACTTTGACTATTTTATCGTTATTCTACCGTCTTACGTTAACGACACGCCTGATGGAGCACCGCTTCCTGACTCTGCTGCTGGTGGGCATGGGCTTGGGCCTGTGCAGCGCCCAGAACAACATACGTAGCATAGAATGCCCTGTGCCAGGTAAAAATGCTTTTGTTTATTTTCTGTTGAGATTGAATTGATAAACCGGTTTACAATCCAAAGTTTGCGTAGCTGTGCTCAACGTGTACTCCATTGAAAGCTAAGTTAAACAATATTAATGTGTCTTCTAATCTCCAGGTAAGCCAATGACCTGAACTTAGGACAACAGTATATTTAAGCCATATTTCTTGTGATGACATCATTAATTAACAGTAATCATAATTACAGGTAACCCAACAAGTGTAACAGAGGAGGACTGCAGCTTGTACACGGCATGCGTGTGGGACGCGGAGGCAGGCGTGTGCCACATGGCGGACAACAGAGCGGCGGGGTACTACTACAGCACCGACCCTGTCGACACCGGGAGGGGCTTTGTTGTGAGTTGTAACTTACGCGGACATTAGTGATGCTTTTTGTTTTATTGAATTTGTATTTTAAAAACCTGTTAGTTATGCAGGGGCTTTGTTGTGAGTTATAACTTACGCGGACATTAGTGAAGCTTTTTGTTTATTGAATGTGCATTTAAAAACCTATAGGTTATACAGGGGCTTCGTAGTGAGTCATAACTTACGCGGACATTAGTGAAGTTTTTTGTTTTATTGAATGTGTATTTTGAAAACATGTTAGTTATACAGGGGCTTCGTCGTGAGTTATAACTTACACGGACATTAGTGATGCTTTTTGTTTTATTGAAGTTGTATTTTGAAAACATGTTAGTTAT